>NC_069119.1:36958759-37258759 GCF_025612915.1 Magallana angulata | reverse complement strand
AGAAACATTAAAAGGTATAGGAATGTACATCACTTATTTACATAATTATATAATTTTTGCAAATTTCGGATAATCGGCTTAAAAATTTACAGCGCCAATCTGAAACATACAGGTAGTTATATTTTATGGTTCAAAAATTTATTTCAATGAATTTATTTTCACTTTTATGTAGTCAAAATTGATATTAGTTTTCTTTAAATTCCGTTTCGTTTCGTTTCGATTTTTGGTTTCGTTTCGATTGATTTCGTTTCGTTTCGATTGATTTCGTTTCGTTTCGTTTGATTTCGTTTCGTTTCGTTTCGTTTCGATTTCGTTTCGCACTTTACAGGCGCCCGTAAATGGTATATTGTTTCAACATAGAAATGTTTTCTTTTCATCAATGACATTGTTATTTTTTCTGAAATTAATCAGGATTAATTTAAAAAGTTATTAAATAACTGTTTTAACAGTAAACGCTTTTATCTAAATAATAAAACTGTTTGAAAATTATTTCTGAATGGCATTAAATAGTTTCAAATATTAATATTAGATTGATGAATAAGATAATGTAGATTTTATTTTTATCAAATTTCAGGGGCGTGATGGAGGACGAGAAGATAGAACGTCTAAGGGAGAGAATTCTGCAGTGTCCGATTTGTATCGACGAATACAAAGACCCGCGAATTCTACCCTGTCATCACACGGTGTGTTTGAACTGCCTCCTTGATTACGTCAGACATTCGTCATCATCGGGCCGTCTGTTCCGCTGCCCACAGTGCCGATCCGACATCTGTGTGCCACGCGGAGGGGTCAAAGATTTCCCGCCAAATTTCTACGTCAATTGCATTCAGGATGAATTGGGGTCGCGACCTTATTTTGGGATCTGTGATATTTGCGAGCGAGACTGGCTCATTTCTCAGTACAGATGTGTGGACTGTGATCTTGATATTTGTAGGTTCTGCATTCACGAACATAAACTTTTCAAACACGGAGCCGGAAGGGAAGTCATGATCATGCGTATAGAAACTGGCAATATTGCGTCATTTATGGCGTCGGAGAAAGGCTGCGAGGTTCATTCTGGAGAGACATTACAAATGTTTTGTTGCACGTGTGAGACCGCCGTCTGCGTAACTTGCGTGTGCGAAGTCCACAAGAAACACGAAACGATGCCACTGGTAAAGAAATTGATGGCATCTCAAAAGGAACTTCAGTTTGACCTGGACGATTTAAAAGCTGAAGTCAAATCAACGCAAGATTCTTTAACCGAGTTACGCCAGCTGCGATCAAAAATCCACGAGAGTTCAGAAAGCACGATGTCCTCAATACGTCAACGGGCGCGAGAAATTTCGATGGAGATGGATAAAGTCGCGGATGAAAAAGTAGAGAGGATCCGAACGACAACAGGCACAGTTCTACAAGAGATTGATGGTTACCTCAAAGAGATGGAGGGCCTTCACGACCAGGCAAAGAAAGGGTGTGGATTCCTGGAGGACCTACAGGAAGATGACGTCAGCTTGGAGTTGTTCGCTAGCTTTACCAAGTATAAGAAGGGTCTAGAAGTGGTCCGAAAGTCGGTGCAAAATAAATTGATAGTTACACAAACGCCCGTTTTTGAACCAGGAAAATTAAAACAATTTTTTGTATTTCACTTGTTTCGCTTTGGAGACCTCCAGTTTCGAAAACAAAAAACGTTGTTTTTAAAACAAGACATAAACTTAAGTTTTTCGAGGTCTTCCAAATCTAAAAAGTTATGTTGCGTGATGAAAAAGTTGTTATACTTTTTATTTTTTGTACTCGTGGCTTCTGGACTGATAATTTTGACCAATGATATCCGGACATCAGATCACGTGTGTCTCGCGCAGTGGATTGGTTGGCTGTTCTTCTTGCACCTCACTGTTACCGGTGGTTTCGCTTTCTACAAATCAAGAAGATAACAAATAGCAATACTATATATAGCAAGTGCACACATGCTTGTACGAAAAACTTCCATTTGCAGGATTACTTCTGTATCTGATTATTTATTCTAGAATGTACTTTGCAATAAAATCATAAATAACATTTTTTGATTAAGATTTATTAAAATGTCACAAATGATATAATTTTACCCCTTTGCCCCGAAAACTGCTGAACCACACTGAAAACAGTTATATCCCCCTTCCGGAAACAGTTAATGATACAGGGAATAGATAAATTTCCTGCCCTAAATTGTAAATCACCCTCACGTGCAATTATTCTGCATATTCATGTGCAAGACTTTGTGTTAAGTGTTTCACAATAGTGGCTGCAATTTCACTTGAATCATCAGGGAATTCCAACAAGGAAATTGCAACGGCTGCGCGATGATTGTGAAAATTTATCGTAACGATATTGTATTACATTGAACCCTTCCTTTCATGCATCGTGTATTTGTTGAAAATATTCTACAAACAAGATGACTGGTCTAATTACTTCATTAAAATGAAACCGATACATGTGGTCTTATAAGAATTGATTGATTATCCATCCAGATTTTCTTTTAGAAAAGATTTAAGAATTTGTTTTAATAATCAGTCTGTATTTTCAGGGCGGGGGCACCAAGGTTAATAATTATGCTTTTTGTGATTTTATTTATAAAAACAAAATTATAATCATTGTAAAGTGTAGATTAAAATTCCTTTATTTTAGAACTGTCAAGTAGAAAATTCCGAATAAAACTTTGTCAGTGTTTTACTTAAGAAGCACACTTTAAGTTTTTGCAAGTGACAATTTCTTTCGCTGATTTTTCAACATTAGTATAATAGACCATCTGGGATATTTTTGTCCAACGTAGCTACATGTATATATACCAATCCGTGACTACGACATTATTTGTTAAACCTGTATATATATGGCGCAGATGGTGGACATATATTTTGTGAACCACGCCCTACAACTGTCGTGAACCCTTGTTTTGAGGCTTTCCACTGAGCGTGTGTAGGTGAACAGAGAGGTTTGTGAACATTTCTTTACTGCTTAAAAAAATGAATATATTTATAAACGGTTTTTTTCTTTAAAACCAAATTATAGAAATTTACTTGCTGAATAGAATATGTATTGATGGTGTTCATGCAGGGATCAGTTGAGGTGGTTACATGTATCAGAGTCATGACCCCCTGGAAAACTAAAACTCATTAATCCCACACAGTTCATTTACCGAAAAAAGAACCCCACCCCCTCGGCAAGCACAATGAATTGTCCATCGACCCCCCCCCCCCCCCCCCCCGAGAAAACTATCCATTGATATAATGTACTCGTATATAGGGTGTGCAGTGACCTTGGACCGAGTTTTTATGTCTATTGTTAATGTTAAGGTTATAGCAGAATTCTCTAAAACGTCCTTGTCTGGATCATATATTCTCTCCAATCTGACTCATGAATACTTCACCCACAGAGTACCTTTGGTCAAAGAGTGTGCAGTGACCTTGAGTGTGTTTCTAGGTCAAGAGTCAAGATCATATCCGACCACGCACAAAGAATTTAGAGTATGCATTTGTATTTACTCTCCCCTTAGCCCTATCTGGCTCATACTTCATATAAACAGAGCTTTGGAGTAAAGAGTGTGCAGCCATATTTTACCAAGTTTCAAGGTCAAATGTGAAGGTCATAGCCGATCTCGTTAAATACAGTTTCAGACCACAAATTATTTGCTATTGTCTTAATCTTGTTCATATTAAACCCCAAAAAGCCAGTTGGTAAGGGGTAATGATCTTGACTTTAAGGTCTATGCCAACCTGAAAATTGCTTGCTCAGTCTTAAGTTGATGTCAAAGCAAACTCCTTTGAAATGCTTTTATCCTCTTTTTTTTTTTTCATTACTTAAGCAGGGCCCTTTGAGACAGTCTTCATCTCAATGATGTCTAGTTACATTAGCTATGGAGTATACCTACTATGGATACATTATATACATGTAATAAATTGTATTCTATTGTATAGATATATAAGATAAATAGCGATATATTTTGAATAACCATAATATTGTACCGGTACGGACTTTGAAAAAAAAAATGAGTAAAAACAATGGGCATCGATTTATCTATTCATCGAGGCGTATTATGCTATGATAATCCATCGACAGCTTGACATATAAGATGCAATGTATGATTTAACTAGCCAATAATTCGATTTCTGATTAATTTTAATTTTTCCGGTTGGCGGTCAGGGAGTAAAATAGATGCTGCTATGTTCAGTTTGCATGTGCTGATACATTGGGAATTTAATTAGAGTTATCTTTCTTTGTACCACTGAAAGAACCATCAAAAAACCAAGGACACAATGACATATTATATACCGGTATGTAAGCAATTCAAGATAAACTCTTATATTTAAATTTCTGATATTAAAAACAGAATTTTGAGCAAACTGATCCCACTATAATGATAACTTATGAGATATGAGGCAACACTCAGTCCCCAACATATAGTAGGTTCTTGTCAATAGGTCTGCCAAACCCCTTCCCCTCCTTTCTAAAACGATGCTGCATGTAGGTATCTATAAATGTAAAAACTAATAGCAAATCACAATTATATTCATATTCATGCTTCACAATTATATTCATATTAAGCTTCATATTATAAAACTCTTATTTAGCTTTTATTTCTCAATAAATGATCTTATTCAACCCCGTTGACTTGGGCGTAACAATAAACGATCTTGAAACTCTGTGAAATTATGAATAAAGAATGAATAAAGAAAACGTAAGTACAAGACTTAGTTCATTATTGAGATCAACGTAATAGATAAGTACAATGAGAGATTACACCTGACAGTGGTCTGTACAGAATAAGGTCACCCACAAAACCTTTGTTATATCACGTTTTGTATTGGGCCAACTTTGCCGGACTTTATTAGACCGTTATTTGTTGCCAGTGTTTCGTTTCGGTAACCATGAGGATCATTTTACTGACAGTTTTCCTGTTTGGTCCGCTTGTGTATGGTAAGCCTGTAGCCTTTATATAGTTAATAGTATATATATCATCTGATTCGTTTTATCAACGCTGTATTATATTTTTACAGACAAGACTTTTACAGCTACGGTTACTGCATGCGCACAAGTTTATTTCGTAAAGTTATAGTGTTTGAATACTTTTTGGTCGAGGATAAAACCTTGCCATTAAGTAAGAAAATACATATACATGTATCTACTTACGCGCACTGTGAAGATCTGTGTTTTAATCAGATTGGTCAGAAAATGACTGAAATTTGACTGAAATGTGACTGAATAGCAGATCTATGCTATCAAGATTAAGTTAACTCAATAGCCCACCTTCATCCTCTGAACAACCCCTTGACTTACGTACATGTATTATTTGCCTTTCTTGAGACTGAACTTTTGTAAACTATGATGTCTTGCATCAAGATCTTTCGTTTTCAATTATGCATTTCTGTTTGATCATATAGACATAGAACTAACTTCTAATTTTAAAAGCCGCAAACTTTGATGGAGGTCACCATGCTGGAACTGTAACCAGTCACCTGATTACTGAAGCTTCCGGTATATGCGCGAGCAGGACCCATCGTGACGTCCTCTACACGCACAACGACTCTGGAGACACACATAGGATCTTTGCCATCAGGTAAAGTCACAATGTGCACTCTTAGGACTTATATAATTTTCAGAAATTGTACGATTAAAAATATTAAAATATTGTCATATTTATTGATTTTGATTTCCTTTAATAAATGCAAAGCTCGTTTTCGCCAAACCAATACGTCATTTGAATTTATTGGTCTATAGTTATGGTCTATAGCACATAATCACCCGCCCTCCTGTTGACAAGATACATGAAAATTATAAAGTTACCGGTACTGTATAACGCTTAAATGATGATTAACCATTCACCCCCAAGCACCACTTCCATGTCGCCTTCAATATTATTTTTTGCGCTAAATTCTCCCTATAACCGAGATGAATTATCCCCATATACTACAGTATTACGTATAATGGTCATTCACAGCGCTACTTCCGGCGCCCGCCTGGGCACGATCTACATTAATGGGGCCCACAGTCAGGATTGGGAGGACATTGCATGCGGACCATGTACCGGGGGGTCAGGAAACTGTGTCTACATTGGCGACACTGGAGGCAACGCCGGCGGGGACGCCAATACTATTTATAGAATCAGGGAACCCTCCAGTATCCATGACCAGAGCGTCAATGTTGACGGAGTATTAGAGTTCAGGTACGGCGTTTAATTTGGTGCTAAGATGTGTTTGATGTTCCTTTCTTGAATAAGAAAACAGCAAAACGTAGCTAAAGAGTTGCGAGGCAATTCTAGTGTACAAGTAAGTCAACCAATTAATATTTGTTAATCAAAAATGAATATATAGGGTTTACTAACCATGCTAATGTAAGTGATATCTTGTAGCATCGAGGAAGGGTGGTGCAATTGATTTATTCAGTGAAATCTTGCAAGACAAAATGCCCTACAGCCTTTAAATTGGCCTATCAACTTTGAAAACGATGTTACGTTTCAGTGTTGTAACGTCCACCTAACATGTAACACCCGTTTAACGTCCATCTAACATGTAACACCTGTGTAAAGTCCTTTATAAATGTATCACCTGTGTGACGCCCACCTGACGTGTAACTCCTGTGTGACTTTAACATATTGTGTAACACCTGTGTGACGTCCACCTAACAAGTATCACCTTTGGGACGTCCAAAAAACGTTTAACACTTGTGTGATGTCCACCGTACAGGTAACAGCTTTGTAATGTTTATCAAATGTGTTACACCTATGAAACGTCCACCCACCTAACCTGTTACACCTGAGTGACGTCCACCCAACGTGTAACACCTGTGTGATATCCACATAAAGTTAAACACCTGTGTGACTTCCACCTAACATGTAACACCTGTGTGACGTCCACCTAACGTGTAACACCTGTGTGACGTCCACCTAACGTGTAACGCCTGTGTGGCTTCCACCTAACGTGTTACACCTGTGTGACATCCACCCAACATGTAACGCCTGTGTGACGTGACTGACGTCCATCCAACGTGTAACACCTGTGTGACGTCCACCCAACGTGTAACACCTGTGTGACTTCCACCTAACGTGTAACGCCTGTGTGACTTCCACCTAACGTGTAACACCTGCGTGACGTCCACCCAACGTGTAACACGTGTGTGACATCCACATACACGTTTAACACCTGTGTGTGTGTACGTTCATCTAACATTTAAATCCTGTTTTCATCATACGTGAAACACCTGTTAAAAACTTGTCTTATAGCTGGGATCAGCACGATTGTGAGACGCTGTTGGTTGACCCCAGGGGCGAGGTGTACGTCGTCTCAAAAGTAGGACCAGGGCACCACGGGAAGTTCGTGCATCTTCCCGGCAGTGCTTGGAACCAGCACCATCACGTGTGGGTGAATGACGGGGTGTATCTACCAATCACAGCCAGCAGTAACAGCCCGGTGGGCGGGGACATCTCGCCCTCGGGGACAGAGGTAAGGTTCATAGTGATATAAACTACCTTAACACTTAAGATAAAGTTTATCTATTCCTGTTTACATTATACGAAATTTTTTTTATAGCTTGCCCTCTGTCAAAATTTGTTCCCAAAAGTTGAGTTATTTTCCAAACTTTAAAAGATTTTTAAAATAAAACCCTAATCTTTTAACAATCTGTTAAACTTTACAAATAATGCACAACTACCCATTTGAAATTATATTTTGCTAATTTTTTAATGTTTGAAATATACAATGTATTAAGTCTAATATCTATAGAAATTAAAACCATATGACTCTTTAATTACGCTATCAGAGATGAAATTGTTTGTACACGTCACATACTTCCTACTGTTTGTTGTCCAGCTCCTGTTGAAGACCTACGGTCACGTGTATTACTGGTCCATCCCCGACCAGAACTACGAGGCCCACATCCACAACTACCCCCAGAGTCTGCCCTACCACGCGGAGAGACAGGGCGAGGCGGTGTGCTGGAAGGTGGACGGTAGCGGGTTCTACACGCTCTCCGAGGGCGCAAACTCTGTACTCTACTTCCACAGGAGGCTTTAGTTACCCCCCTCCCCCCCAAAAAAATAAATAAATAAATAAATGATACTTTTATATACGAATTTGCTAGAGTTGCTGTCCATACTCTTCTTTACAACTCAAAGGTTGTGGGAAAGTGGAGCAGATAGTAAAGCCATGAAGCTGGTGAAGATGGATAAATAACAAATTATCCACGGTAGCAAAAATATATTTTAAATTTGTAATTGAATATTAAATGTTTAATTAAATTGAAATATATATTACATAATGTACATGTGTCATCTTCACCTCGTAACAGTACCAGAATAAACGAACTGTAACTGCATATAGTAAGGTAGTCCTGTTTTTCTGGATCATTTTTAGCTCACTTGAGCTGAAAGCTCAAGTGAGCTATTCTGATCACATTTTGTCTGTCGTCCGTCTGTCTGTCTGTCCGTCTGTCCGTCTGTCTGTAAACTTTTCACATTTTCAACATCTTCTCAAGAACAACTGGGCCAATTTCAACCAAACTTAGCACAAAGCATCCTTAGCCTAAGGGGATTCAAAGTTGTGAAAATTAAGGATAACGCCTTTTTGCAAAGATAATTAGGAATTTATTAAAATTTTCGAGAAATTTTCAAAAATCTTCTTCTCATGAACCATAAGACCAGGAGAGCTGAAACTTGTGTTGAAGCATCCTCAGGTAGTGTAAATACTACATTGTGAAAATCATGACCCCGGGGGTAGGGTTGGGCCACAATGGGGGGTCGAATTTTAACATATGAATATATAGAGTAAATCTATAAAAATCTTCTTCTCAGAAACTAATCGGCCAGGAAAGCTGACACTTGTGTGGAAGCATCCTCAGGTAGTATAGATTCAGAATTGTGAAAATCATGATCCCCGGGGGTAGGGTGGGGCCACAATGGGGGGTCGAAGTTTTACATAGGAATATATAGAGTAAATCTTTAAAAATCTTTTTCTCAGAAACTAATCAGCCAGGAAAGCTGAAACTTGTGTGAAAGCATCATCGGGTAGTGTTGATTCATTGTTGTGAAAATCATGACCCCCGGGGGTAGGGTGGGGCCATTATGGGGGGGGTCGAAGTTTGACAAAGGAATATATAGAGTAAATCTTTAAAAATCTTCTTCTCAGAAACTAATCAGCCAGGAAAGCTGAAACTTGTGTGAAAGCATCATCAGGTAGAGTTGTGAAAATCATGATCCCCGGGTGTAGGGTGGGGCCACAATGGGGGGGGGGGGGGTGTTAAAGTTTTACATAGGAATACATATAGTAGATCTTTAAAAATCTTCTTCTCAGAAACTAATCAGCCAGGAAAGCTGACACTTGTGTGGGAGCATCCTCAGGTAGTGTTGATTCATTGTTGTGAAAATCATGACCCCTGGGTGTAGGGTGGGGCCACAATGGGGGGTCGAAGTTTTACATAGGAATATATATTGTAAATCTATAAAAATCTTCTTCTCAGAAACTAATCAGCCAGGAAAGCTGACACTTGTGTGGAAGCATCCTCAGGTAGTGTAGATTCAAAATTGTGAAAATCATGACCCCCGGGGGTAGGGTGGGGCCACAATGGAAGGTCGAAGTTTTACATAGGAATATATAGAGTAATTCTTTAAAAATCTTCTTCTCAGAAACTAATCAGCCAGGAAAGCTGAAACTTGTGTGAAAGCATCATCAGGTAGTGTAGATTCATAGTTGTGAAAATCATGATCCCCGGGTGTAGGGTGGGGCCACAATGGGGGGGGGGGGGTGTTAAAGTTTTACATAGGAATACATATAGTAGATCTTTAAAAATCTTCTTCTCAGAAACTAATCAGCCAGGAAAGCTGACACTTGTGTGGGAGCATCCTCGGGTAGTGTAGATTCAAAATTGTGAAAATCATGACCCCTGGGTGTAGGGTGGGGCCACAATGCGGGGTCGAAGTTTTACATAGGAATATACAGAGTAAATCTATAAAAATCTTCTTCTCAGAAACTAATCAGCCAGGAAAGCTGACACTTGTGTGGAAGCATCCTCAGGTAGTGTAGATTCAAAATTGTGAAAATCATGATCCCCGGGGGTACGGTTGGGCCACAATGGGGGTCGAATTTTAACATATGAATATATAGAGTAATTCTTTAAAAATCTTATTCTCAGAAACTAATCGACCAGGAAAGCTGACACTTGTGTGGAAGCATTATCAGGTAGTGTAGATTCAAAATTGTGAAAATCATGATCCCCGGGTGTAGGGTGGGGCCACAATGGGGGGTCGAATTTTAACATATGAATATATAGAGTATATCTTTAAAAATCTTCTTCTCAGAAACAAATCGGCCAGGAAAGCTGATACTTGTGTGGAAGCATCCTCAGGTAGTCTAGATGTAAAGTTGTGAAAATCATGATCCCCGGGGGTAGGGTGGGGCCACAATGGGGGGTCGAAGTTTTACAAAGGAATATATAGAGTAAATCTTTAAAAATCTTCTTCTCAGAAGTTAATCAGCCAGGAAAGCAAAAACTTGTGTGAAAGCATCATCAGGTAGTGTAGATTCATAGTTGTGAAAATCATGACCCCCGGGGGTAGGGTTGGGCCACAATGGGGGGGGGGGGGGTCGAAGTTTTACATAGGAATATACAGAGTAAATCTATAAAAATCTTATTCTCAGAAACTAATCAGCCAGGAAAGCTGAAACTTGTGTGAAAGCATCCTCAGGTAGTGTAGATTCATAGTTGTGAAAATCATAATCGCCCGGGGATAGGGTGGGGTCACAATGGGGGGGGGGGGGGGGGTGTTTAAGATTTACATAGGAATATATAGAGTAAATCTTTAAAAATCTTCTTCTCAGAAACTAATCAGCCAGGAAAGCTGAAACTTGTGTGGAAGCATCCTCAGGCAGTGTAGATTCAAAGTTGTGAAAATCATGATCCCTGGGGGCAGGGTGGGGCCACAATGGGGGGGGGGGGGTCAAAGTTTTACATAGGAATATATAGAGTAAATAATTAAAAATCTTCTTCTCAGAAACTAATCAGCCAGGAAAGCTGACACTTGTGTGGAAGCATCCTCAGGTAGTGTTGATTCATTGTTGTGAAAATCATGATCCCTGGGGGTAGGTTGAGGCCACATTGGGGGGGGGGGGTGTTAAAGTTCTACATAGGAATATATAGAGTAAATCTTTAAGAACTTTTTCTCAGAAACTAATCAGCAAGATGATTCTTTGTAATTGTTAAGACTTTGGCTCCAGGACAATTCTTTGGCCTCACAAGGTTCAAAGTTTGATGTAGCTAAATATCCCATATATAAACAATTGTAAAGGATCTTTTTGAGAACTGCAATACTCAACATGTGATATGACTATAAAATTGAAGCAGGCAGCTATTTTTTCATTAGAATCTTTTTGTATTACTGTATTGAGTTATTGCCCTTGATTTATTGGTTCTGGATAAGTATTTTTGGGTTAGGACGGATTAGTTTGTTTATTTTTGATTTCCAATTGTTAGATACTATGAATTATTTTAGGCCGGCACATATATAGGGACAGTGTCTTTTGAGTTACATTGAGCGACTGTTTCGGGTTAAACTTGAACAGGTTTGGATAGATTGAGTGTGTGGACATCCCTTCCCTATCTAATTTCGTGTTTTTTAACCTACGATACAGAGTATGCGGTCATCCCTGCCCTGTATCGCATTAATAGAAGAGTGCGGTCATCCCTGCTTGTAATGGTGGTGGTTGCGGCGGAGCACTAGTAGGTGTTCTGGCCTTTCTAGCGCAGTGTGCGGCACTCCCTGCTTGCCTTAACGTTGGTACCTGTTGAGTTGCGTAGGTGTGCGGTCATCCCTGCCTGCGTAACGTTGAGTCCCTATATATGTGCAGGAGCCGTGATTAAAGTCTGCTCTTGTAAATATTGGCAGCAATCAGGGCTATCCCAAGTCTATCTCCGGTACGGGCCCGCGGGGATCACAGGCAGTGACCCCCTTGCACGTTACAAAATCATCCTGTTAGAAAAGGGACTAATGATTATAAACATAAGAATATCCAGGGGGAAAAATGGATTTTATTTATACAGGATCTACATGTATTATTGTACATTGTCCAGATTGTTTGTATTATGACTCCATTAAGCTGACTTTATCATACCTATTGTTCCTCAGGTGAGCGATGTGGCCCATGGGCCTCTTGTTTAACAAATGCAATAACTATAAACTGAAGTTACGTTTTTTTTCTCCTCACTATAATGATATAAATATATGAATAACATTGTTTGTTTTTAACCACAGGGTTTTTTTTTAAATATCACAATACTTGAACGTTACGCAGAGATATCATGGAATCAAAGGGAGTACGATTAAAAATAAACGGCTGCATTTGTAACAGACCTACGTCATCTGCATTCAGTACTTTCAGTACTTTGATTAACAATAAGGTGGAATAACAACATATCATCACAAAATAGCTGACCTCTGATCTAAGCGACTTTTCGTTTATTTAAAGGAATTTATCGACGTACTCCATAGCCGAGTGGATAAAGTGTCGGGCTTGTCATCAGTACATCCCACGCTCGAATCCCGCATGGGATTTTGTTGTTTCTTACTGAATTGTTTTGTTTTAGATATTCATTTTTTATTCGCAAACTGCAATTTTTTCGCTTGTTTGACATATTGCAGTTTATTTATCATTATATCTATCATAATCAAATAATTTACTGTTAATTTGAGTGACTTTTTCCAGGTGTGTTATTCCACCTTAACATGCGGGGTTTGTTTTTTTTTGTGTCCATCCTTTACATAAAAATGAATATTCAATTACTTAAAATATAATTTAAAACCTATAAGTTATGATTTATATCTCATTACAGGCAATTTATAATTGCAATGCGATTCACAGGAAAGAACAAAGAAGCAGTTAAGCAAAGATATATTTTTTATTCTACAATCGTGCATATTGATTGACAAATTAATATTCATGGGGCGCATTTATGAAAAACGTGCAACTCATATAATATCATGAAATAAGTATCATATCGCATACGCATACATCAAATGATATGCATTTATTATGACAAAATGTACCATCAAATTGGATTTGACAGTAAACAAAATACATATCTATTACAATATTTCACCAAAAGATTACAATGTGCGTCTTAATTATCCTTGTGTATTACATACTTCAATAATGTCCAAAATATATATTGTTTCATATCTCAATTAATTAAGTTAGAAAAAAACCCAGACTAGTATAACATAACAAAAGGAGTTAACCCTACTACATTGGTAAAATGTTAAACGTTACCTTATTTATCACTGTAACACTGTTACATATTATCACATCAAATGGTTTATTGTAATTTTATTACAATATATTACACAACAACGCAGTGTAATCCTTTGGCATAGTGATACGTTTTATCTTCATATGTTGGTACGCTAGTACAACATTGCTACATGCATGTACATTATTACATTAAAGCGTTTTATCGTTACCTGTCACATTGGTAGAAAAACAGAGTAGTTCGATCATCACATTAGTTCTATTTCTTCTGTACATGAAGTATTTTAACTTTATTCTTAGATTAAAAAGCAGTAATTCACTTGAAACTATTATAAATTCATCTTTTTCAGCTTTTCACAAAATTAAAGAATTCTTCTAAAAAAGGGGGAACAACACGATGACACTGACATTCAGTGTATATTGTTATGATTTGATACATTGTTATACATTGTAAGAATATAACATTACATACTCGTGTAATTTTTGATGTAATATGTTACAGTTCATCTTTCTAAATACATCCGTTACATACGGTCAATAACAGTAAAAAAAAAAAAAAGGAATGATTTGAGACTGCTTGAAAACGGTTACCAGAGCATAGTATTGCATGCACATATCTGGAATAAAATTACAAGAGTATCACATTGTTTCGGATTCAAATTGTTTTAAAATTGTATATTTTGGCCATATTTTTTTGGACAACTTTGATTAAAAGTACAAATAATCACATCACATTGATTTGAATTATTTTACATCGCCTTTTTCGGGACTTTAACTTCTCAGACTATATATTCCCAGCATTACCTGGAAATCAATTTTGTACAAAATGTAAAACAAAACCAAATACTTGGTAATAAAATTGTTTTGAGAAATAAATGAAAAAAGGTGGTATACGTGCAATTCAATAAGACATAAGAAGCCTAAGGACAGTTTCCTTTAATCTTCGTCTAAAATTTCCTTTTGAAATAACTCATTATTAGGATTTCAACCCCCCCCCCCCCTTTAAAAAAAAAAGAAAGAAAGAAAAAGACCAGATTCTGAGACTCCCATACAATCAACAGACGTAAAATATAACTGTATACTATATATACTGATTTATGTATGCATGTTATGTATGAGTTCATTAATTTTGTAAAAATTGAATAAAGCGGGAAGCGAAAATAACTGGGCTCTACTTCTAAAATATCTACCAATACACATATTTTGGCAGCTGAAAAGCTATTTATATTGATTTGTATAAAATCCATAATTTTTTAGTATCTCCCTCTACTTCACCCCCCCCCCCCCTTTTCACACAACCTTGATTGATGCTGGGCGGCTCCCGTCCTAAGGACCTCAAGTCTCTTTGTCTGCCACATGGCAGTGAGTGAAACAAACTAAAGTAAAGCCCCACTGCGCGCGCATCTCTGAGATTATTCCTCACCAGGAACATAATCAATGTAATAAAGTCTCTCTTCAAGTTCTCGGATTGGAGGTGCAATATGGGTAATGTTTCCCTTCCCACACTTCCTTTCGAACGTAATGTCCGGTCGTCACTTAATGATCACATGTCGAGGGCATTTATAAGCGGAGTTTAGTTTTTTGAATCAAACTGTACAAAAATATACTCCTTTCACTAAATTTTCGTATAAACATCCATGTACCTGTCCTGCTGTTTTGTGTACTTCCTGTAATGTACAGCTAATGACGAGAATGATGGAATGTGAATAAACTGAGTCAGTTTAACTACAATATATAGATAATATATCTACAAAACTAGACTCTCTACTGGTTTTGATATGATGCTGTTAAATAACACAACGTACGCTACAAGGTATCCTCTCCCACAATCCCCTGCGCGCTGTGCTCTGGGATTTGGAAGAACGGTGACGTAGACTCGCCATGACGTCACTTTACGCGCACGGCAGATTTTTTGGATTTGACCTTGCAGAGGAATCTTGATGCGTGCGACGCCGGACTTTGGAGTTTCTTTGATTTGTGCTGAGTGGTCGTCTGCCGGACTTTCAAGATGGCCGACCGGCAAATCACACACCTGAGCGGAAGACAGCGCTGAGATACCGCCACCTGGATGGTCTTTATAAAACACTTCCGGCAGACGATTTTGTGGCCACATGGGAAGGTTTGCATAGTGGCCTTTGCTGATAAACACACAACGCACTGAAATGATACAAGGTGTTCTTACTTTAAAGTCAGGATTTTATGTACCTCTTTTCTAAAGACATTTAAGGATATTTATCATATTTCAAATAGAATTCTTTTGAATTCCTTCTCGATCAAACAACACAGAAAGGAAAATAATAATCGTTTTCTGCTGAAATTGATGAAAGACCTAATATACATGTATATAAAGATGAAGCAAAATCAGTTCAATCAAGTCGTCGCCATATGGATTTTTCGCATATACATGTGTAGCTAGGAATAACTAATTTATTTCATTGTATGATTCATTAATTTCTAGCTATAGTCTGTCCCAAGATATCTTGGATTCACATTTTGCTTAATTGCTTGATATTTATAAATACCTCAGGGTTCAAACGATGTTCATTCAAAAGTATAAAAAATTTCCAAGATTTCTCAGTCGGAACGGCCCTGTTAGCGTATCAGGTTTCAATACAATGCTAAAAAATGTGATGTCTACGGAGATTTTGTATTGCAGCAAGCCCGGATGATAACGTTGAAAAATTGCGCGATGTATTCCGAGTGTATTCCGAATGGAGTAAAGATGTAAACATTCCCCATTATAAATCTCCGTAAGGAATCTGTTTTCGTTCCTGTGAAATTTTCTGAGTGACAGTTGATAATGTGTCAAAGAAATTATCTTGGAATTTATCCCTTTCAACTATTACAAGTGCACTTCTTTCACAGGTATGTGTATTTTTTTTAAATCGTCCAAATGTGCTGCATGAATATCTTGGGACAGACTATAGCTTTCTGATTGGCTCATATCCAATTTTGAATAAAAAAAAACCCAGAACGTTACCAATATAACATTTAGAATAGATATAGATCGTCCAATGAAATATCGCGTTTCTCAATTTGTTCGGTATTGTTTCAACCTAAAAAAAAGTTTTGACATTTCTGTATTAATTCGTCACTGAATCATATAATACACGATAAACAATTATTGCTGATTTTTTTATCAAGACGATGATTTAGCTACCCTCAACGTACAATATTCACCTCGCCTCCAGCTCGGTGAATACAATATTGTACTTCTCGTTTAGCTAAATCAACGTATTGACCCCAAAACGCAGCCATAATTGTTTAATGTGTGAGTAGGCCTGACTGACCTCTTCTTCGGCTGCCTGGGTGTGCTCTAAGTCGCTGTCATCCAGCTTGGCTAGAAGTTTATCCTGAAAAATACCAACAAATGAAGCTTATCCTGAAAATACCGACAAATGAAGTTTATCCTGAAAATATCAACAAATGAAGTTTATCCTGAAAAATACCAACAAATGTGCATCGTAAAGTAACTGTGTTAAGCATATCGTAGTAAATGTGTGTTAATGCAATCACCTGATAGTAACTGTATGTATACGGTAATAACAACATGTTACTGCAAGTATCTAATAATCCGGTAATGGAAACTCTGTTCTCGTTGTAACTGAGTGTCAACTCATAGTTACCGTGCTTTACTGATATCATAGGCGTCGGAACCGGGGGGGCTAGGGGGGGCTTAGCCCCCCACTTTTTTTGCAAAGTTATACCTAACCATTAAAAACATAGCATGATAGAGGGTTCAGCCCCCCGACTTTTTCTCGCAGGAAAGAATATTGTTCCTAAATTTACCTTGAAAGATTGAGAAGTTAGATTCAGAAGCATACTAGCACCCCCCCCCCCCCCGCACGGTTTAGGAATTTCATGATTTTGGGAAAAAAATTTGGGTAAGTATTTTTTTGTTTTGGAAGTACGGGGTATACCCCCCCCCCCCCCCCCCCCCCCCCCCCCACGGATTAGGATTTCCATGATTTTGGGAATTACTTTTTTTCTCAATATTTCTGAGGATTAGTCTAGCCCCCCCACTTTCAATTTGCTTCCGACGCCTATGGATATTATTATATAGTACTTAACAGTGTGGTTTGTATAACATTCTTATAACAACTATTTAATACTTCAGGCATATAACAATACCTGACGAGTGTGTATTTCAAGCATACATATAAACGTTATTATACATTACTATATGTTACGCTATAAGCGTCTGATAGTAACTGCCTGTATAGCAAACATTATGATACATGTACATGTTATATTACACTTACACATGTAGTAAGATTAGGCTGGCATTTATATATGGTTATATTTTTCTGCCAAAATATGATATTGATACCGCACCAAATGGACAGAAAAGCTTACAATTAAGTCAATATGTCTCTTACTGTACAGTGAATGTAAATGTTTGGGGTTAGACAACTTTTTTCTTCAGGGAATTATGGGATATATATGACGGCTTAGACCGAGGACTGAAGAATAACAGGATATCCCAGAAGTATTGAGAGCCACTGGACGTATCGTGTTTATTCTTCCCAACTAATAAACAACGAAATATCTGTTTGCCAAAAGAACTGGAGAACAAAACGTATAATGATTTTGTTGGTCATATAATGGTTGAATCCCAAATGCAGCGCATGTCTGGAATAATGAAAAGGAATGTGTTGACTAGACGTAAGAAAACAAAACATGGATTTTTTTTATCCCTTCTACTCGATCCATCTTACAAAAGAGAAAACTCAGAGAAAATGTAATTAATTACATCATACATGCATGTACCTCGTGGAATCGTTGGACAATTATAAAGTCGATTGCAGATCTAGAGGCCATCCTATTATTTCCTTCCCAGAAATATTTATGTACCGTAGAGAGGTTTTGTCATTTTATGGTTTAAATCAAAACGCTTCGTACATGCTTGTTGACAAAAATATTGTATTTACGAGACGTTAGAAAAACAAAACATGGAATCTTCCCTTCTACTAAATCTTACAGATGAGAATTTTCAGAGAAAAACGTCTAGAGGACCATCATTAAATTCATCATGCAATCATGAGGCTATAAAGTCAATAGTGGGTGCCTTGCTGTATTTTCTCTTCCCAAACATTTAGGCACCGTAAATTACGGTTTACACCTAAACGCGCCTCAAATGGTTGGCAACATGTATTCACGAGACGTTAGCGGGACAAAACATCACTTAGGATTTCTCTCTACTACTCAATCTTTTTAATGAGAATTTTCAAAGAAAATCAGATAGAAAATTGTAATAGAAAAACATTACTAAGGTGGAATAACTTATCGTTACAAAATGGGTGACCTCTGACCGAAACGACATTTCGTTTTATTAAAAGGATTTTATCAACTGCAACATGTAACTTACTCCTCGGGCTTGTGACCCGTACATCATGGGGCTTTTGTTGTTAGGTACAGATTTGAATTTTTTAGATATCAATTTTTAATCCACAAACTACAAATTTTCCGCTTATTTGACATACGTACAGTCTATTTTACCATTGTATCTTTCATAATCAGATAATTTACTGTTAATTTGGGTGACTTTTTCCAGGTGTATTATTCCACCTTAAACACATCATGCAAGTCAATAGTTGGTGATATGTACTCTCTTCCAAGACATTTATGCAACGCAGATTATGGTCTACACCCATTTCTTCATTACGCGTCGTATTTGACGCTCCGTTATTGTATATCCATGCATGCAAACATGTATTTACAAGACGTTAGAAAGCAAAACATATTTCCCGCGTCTATTCAATCTCACAAATGAGAAAATTCAGAGAGAGAAAATGAGAGAGAGAAAGAGAGAGAGAAAGAGAGAGAGAGAAATGCTTAGAAGAACATATTTAAATACATTATGCAATGGTTAGACTATATGACCAGTAGCGGCTGCTATTTATCTTTATCCCTGACATTGTTTATGAAGTGATCTGCACATTACTGTCTCTGGATAGATGATCTTGTCTCGTCCCAGACAATAGAACTCCATGTTTATAGGTTGTTAACTCAAGTAACTGTCGCTGGCAACAGACCCAGGCGTTTTATGGGAAGGAAAAGGGGATACTTTTATTTCGATGGAAAACTTGGTCTTAAAGTGCTATTTTATTCTTGTATGAACATGTTTTTTCGGTCAACTAGCGTTTTTTATGACGTCAGATGACAACATGTTGGGAATTACAAAAATGTTTGATGCATTAACAAAGTCAGATAAGTCTGCCCAGAGCATATCATAGACATAGCTCCATTACTACAATTGCTTGAGCGGCAGACTTGAATAAAATGAATATGAACGTGTTCTTCTTTTATTCACATTCTCGCTAAGTCGCGCTCTGACCACTTTTAATATCTTGCTTTTTAATCAGAATAAATCACCAGTTTATCTTTTGACCTTTTAGGTTTTTGATTTAATTACCAATAGACTACAGTTGTATGCGTTGGCATTATTCGCCTGAGTTATGAATTTCCATGGAAACCAAAACAACTTACACGGTTGAGTGCTCACATCCATGTTTTATACTCTCCGTTAATTTTTCAAAGTATCAACCTTGGAAGCGGCCACAAATTGCCCCTAGCTCTACGACGGCGGAGTAATATGGCTCTATTTTTCTGAGCGCATGTAACGTTAATAGCTTTTTCTTGGTTCTATTCGTCTTCCGACATCGATTCATCATTTCCTGATCCACGCGGAGATGAATGACTCTCAGTATCTGAGCTGATTTAATTTTAGGAAAACTTATAACGCAATTGCCCCATTCATCATTAATTCCCAAAGCAGCCATTTCACTAGTTTCCAACATTTATAGCGCCAAAACATTTTGCCGAAAGCGGCAAAGTTTAAGCTGTGTTGTTTTTTTGTAACTGTTTATTTTTTTTTTTTTTATAAATAATGAAATAATATTATCGCTTGCCCGCATATATTGAGCAGAAATAAAATTTGATAGATTTAATTAGGCAAAAAAAATATATAAACAGAAAGGTTTAACATTCATATTTCAAACGGTAAAAAGAGAACAAAGGAAGGATGGTCAGATTGGAATATCTAGATGACGCGTCAAATATGGTCAACTGAAACGTCAATGCTTTGGTAAATGCGCTCAAAAAGAAATTTTATTTACTATGAGGATAAATATTTTAATGTTTCGTGTGGATTGAAATAATGTTCCAGATCACAGTATAAAGTTAAAGGAGGAAAGCCCAAATAATTCTGTATTGATTTCTGAACGGCAAATCTGGAGCGGACCGTCCACACTCTCTATAATTGATTCTATAAAGGGGGAAAATGAACATCCATCGTACCCCCAAAATGGTCAAGAATGAAGTTAATCCCACGCGATGTTGATCGAACGTCATAACTCTTCTGGTGCATTCTTTGATTACGGGCCTATATCTTTTTGTCTCCTGGCAATGCTCGTTGCAAACAAATTGGCACGGAATGAAATGAATCGGGATCGAGAATCAATGAATCGGGCTGCATTTCTACAGATTTAAACATTAATTTTCTGTGTTTCTTCCGGTTTGTTTACACTTGAATTGAAATGTAAAACAGCTTTGCCAAAACAGTAACGCAAAGACAACGTCTGCGGATTTTGTAATCACATCAATTCAATGGAAGTTGGACAGTTGTTCTTTGATAGAAAATAACTTGCTTATCAATCATTCGTACTCTTGCATTTAATCGGATCATTTTTAACATTATTCCTGTTGTTAACTTTGCAGATCCCATGTTCCCACAACTTATTTTTAAAATCTAGATATCATAAACATGTATATTTATGGAAACACTTCAAAATTAATGTAACTATCCGACAAGAAAAATAGAACATTCCCAAATGTATGAATTGGTATTGCATATACATATCAAGGCATCCCAGACAACTTCCCTATGCGTGTGCATAACGATAAAAATTACCTATAGTCTGTCCATAGTTATTGCTTCCATCACTTTTAGATGATTTTTAATAAAAATACACATACCTGTGAAAGAGATACAGCTGAAATCGATGAAATGAAAAATATCCAAGACATCTTCATTGACAAATTATCCCTTTTCACTTATTAAATTTACAGGAACGAAAACAAATTTCTTACGGAGATTTATAATAGGAAATGTTTTCATCTTTTCTCCATTCGGAAGTACCGGGAAACCTCGCGCAATTTTTAAACGTTATCATTCGGGCTTATAAATGGCTGATGCAATGCAAAATCCCCGTAAACTTTCTATTTTGGGATGTGTATTAAAACCTGAAGAGGTAGAGGGGGCGTTTCAAAACAGATAATCTGGACATTGAACGTAGTTTGAGCACAAACTTAATTATTATTATAAAAATATCAAGCGAAAAGTGGTGGAAGCAAAAACTCAGGACAGAGTTTAGTAACCGAGGACATTCTATCGTCTGTTTAAATTTAAGCTTCTCTTAATCAAATCTAAAGTTATAACTCGAAAGATAACAAAGACAGTTAATTAACTAAGTCTTTAACAAGTACTTCAATTACTTTAATCCGCGGAGAAGCGACTATAAAATTAAAAAACAATATCTTAAGTTTAAAAAAAAAACAATTCAAACAAACAAAAGTTCATGCCTTTGGTGTGTATTTTGGGACTCTGTAGGAAAGGCTCGGGAACTTGGCATTGGTAAACGTTGCTGAGCGTTAATTTAAAATGAAGAAACATAATTATAAGCCCACAAAAGATAATAAATACACATATGCACATGTGTAAAATGTGTCACAAAATTTATGATTTAATTCTGATATTTTTCTCCTGTAAACCAATGTATTGGAAAAAGGAAAACCGTTTGAATCCTTACATATTTCCATCAGGGTTCGATTGATCTCAGCTTTTGATATTTCTGATAAATTTTTACCCTTTTCCTGTAAGTTTTTTAGATAATAACATTTCCTACAAATTTGATATGTAAATCTTTCAAATGTTTTGTTTTAGCTTGAAAGTTCAACGCGTTTCTTTGTTATAGAATTTTTTGCAATGTTTTATCAATACTTTGTTGAAAAAAAATTGATAATATGTACTGCTGTAAAGCAGGTCGAACTTAGAAGCTTTCTAGTGTGGGATAGGGGCCGCTTCTAAATATACCACTAATAAATATACTGTTAACTTCACAAAGAAGCTAAGGTGTACAAATGTATATGTAGTGACGAAATCTTTGAGTTCTATATTTCTTTACAAACTTTTGTTTACGTAAAAGAGTTTCCAATACTAATAGTTCAGACTTTTGTTTATGTAAAAGAGTTTCCAATACTAGTAGTTCAGACATTTGTTTATGTAAAAGAGATTCCATTAATTCATAAAGAAACAACAAACAGCCCATTAAGTTGATTAAACTTTCGAGCCAGTAATTAGTCCTGCTTTCCGTTTCAACTTTTTCGTGCCGGCTTTTGATTAACTTCTTACCATTCGCATATGTTTATTTGACATTTCACACTAGCTAATTTTCGGCAAGCAATCAGGTTCATGGTTTTCTGCATCTACAATCGCTCCAAGATTGATGGGCGCTCAACTCCAATCCCAGGAACCCCACAAAACGTGGAGAAAATTGGTATTTTGAGGATTTGGAAATTACCCACGTGGTTTCGGGGAAATTGCTGTAAGACAATTTCTTACCATAACAGGGAACATCAAATTTAGCAAGTTGCTTAAGGATTATAAGTAATTGACTCTTCTCGACCACCATGATAGCAATGTGTCCCTTTTTTGCTGAAGATTAACTTCCAGGAATGAATTTAATAGCCCTGACTGTATACTGTAAAAATAATTAGGACTATTTGAGCTTTGAGGGACTGGGCTGTTGCGTCCATTTTTAGAACATATGTAGTATTTATTCTCCGTTCATGAAGATAAAGAAAATTATTCCCATTTTTAAGGCTGTTTTAAAATTTTGAGGTGGATCTAACGGGTACTGAGTAATATGGTGACCACCCAGGTACCTTAAACCATCCAGCAACCTTAAACCACCCAACAACCTTAAACCACCCAACAACCTTAAACCATGTTAAAGCACTCAGCAACTTTAAACCACCCAGCAACCTTAAACCACCCAGCAACCTTAAACCACGTTAAAGCACCCAGCAACATTAAACCACCCAGCAACCTTAAACCATCCAGCAACCTTAATCCACGTTAAACCACCCAGCAACCTTAAACCATATGACAACCTTAAACCACCCAGCTACCTTAAACCCTCAAAGTGATTTTAAAAAATGCGTAAACTTCCATGAATATTTTAAAACTGATTATTCTATAGAATGGTGATTAAATAAATAATAAATCATAATAAATCAGTTATGTATCAAATCATAAATTTAAGAGAAACGTGCTTCTTAACGAAAAACGATAATTAAATATTCAGACGTAATATTTCATCGCGGAGTTTAAGAATTGGAACAATTCTTTAAGCCTATCAAACTGAACGTTACAAATAGTAATTGAAATTCTTTTCCGTTTTGGGCGTTTTAAGGTTGCTCACTACACCTTGAAATAGTTTCTCAAATCAGCAGAAAATTACTTCATTGAGATAGATACATGTAGCTTGATTAAAAAAGAAGTATATAAGTCAAATAGGCGAAAACAAAATGTGGAATTTTGGATAAAAGATTACGGTGTATATTTTCAAAAATTTAATTCAGTAAACATGAGCAAAAGCCCCAAGCGGATTCGAACTCATGATCTGCGTTTCACAAGTCCGTTACTTAAACCACTGAGCTGTGACGATAAATTCAGACAAATCGATTGACACAAACGGTTTAACAAAACTTTAAATCGCAATCTTGCGACGTAGTGTCTTAAAGGGGCATGGTCACGATTTTGGTCAAATTCAGTTTTACTATTTTTATTATTTAGAATGCTTTAGGAATGTTATTCTAATGATCAAGTGAAATTTGAGAGTCAGGCGTAGAGTTAAGAGCAAGATACATGGGTCACAACACGTTGCCATGTAAACAAGGCTCGTGCCCTGTTTTTGTTTACATAGGGTCAATGCACCATTAAAAAATCTTTTTCCAGCTGATTTCTCCATCTTATTATTCATTATAAGCATAAATAAACAGTTTTTAACATTTAACTTCTTCATTTTAAGTCTAAAACTGGAATTTTTACTTCAGCATCCAAAATGTAAACAAAGAATTTGTTTATATAACAAAGAATTGTAAGGTAAGCTCTGTAACTCGCTTAAAACTCAGCAAATAATGCTCAAATTTCGGTTGCCTATAAAAGATGTCTTACTGAAGCATTGTAAACATAAAAATCGGAAAATTAATTTTTCACCAAAATCGTGACCATGCCCCTTTAAAAAATTATAGGTCTATTGTAGTGAGGTTTCTAAAAAAACTTCTAAAAGGTTTTTTTGGTACTTATTTTTTGCATGAATCCAGCCCTAGGTTCTTACAAATAAGTGACCAGTGGATGAGTCACTTCCGGTATCAAAAACAGAATTTCAAATGCAAAGTTTTTCTTTCCAATAGAGGTTCTCAAATAACTATCAACAGAGAATATAAAGCCATTCAAACTCTATGAGGCCAGTGATGAAATAGAATAATTCTGAAGACGTCAGAATGGATGACTAATATTAATTTACAGTTTGTTCACTGCACGCCAGTTCTGTTAGGGACCGGAACAAGATGCAATAAAATATGGTAAAATAGATAATCTATACGTGAATGGGCGAGGATCTTCGGGCTATTAAGCTATTATATGAATACCGTTGCATCTTCTGAACAATTTCCGTTGCAACCCGAATCAGAATTCAAACTTTTAAAAATAACTTTTTTTTCAATTGGCACATTACGTGGACATCCGAATCTAATTCGTAATCAAAGTACTAAAAGTACTGAAAGTGTTGAAAGCAGATTTAATTGAAAGTATCAATTTTTTAAGTTACATCATTAAAAAATCAGAAATATATCCAATAATTGCACTATACTTAATTTTTAAGAAAGCATTATTCAAAGTTCTTTGTAGTTGCAGAAATGTAGCTCGACGGGTAAATATTGGCTGAAAGGCCGTACAGCTATATAGGCACAGTAACGTAATGTAGTAACAAATGGCTCTGCTAGTTTTGAACTTCTTAATCCAAGTTTTCTGCGAATGAATTTCATATCAATCAATTCGTTAAATCTATGAATCAAATTGTTAATTACAAAACCAAAGCTTAGCGAATTTTTCAGGAGAGCTGACGTCATTGGTGCAAAATGCATCAACATGTTGTTCATTTGGTGATACCACTTACAACCCCTGATAAGCTTTTATTGCATGACATAAGCTTTAGTGCAACGAAGATTTTTCATTTAACATTTTTTTTTTGCAGTTCTCTCAAAGAAGAAATTGTTCATGACATCACCAAGTTTCTCATCCGATTGCCATGCGATATAAAAATGAAGATCGATCGATCCGCGGCTCATTAGAAGTCCCCAGATGTCTTTCATTGATGTAAAAGAAATTTTCAATATGAAGGAGATGCATTGCAGCTGCAGCCAGCGTTTCTTGGTCACGCTTATGTAAAGATGTTGCAACTTCTTCCAGTGTTACGTAATGACAGTCTCTTAATTTCTGATCGGGGCGTTGAAGTTAATCTTTTTTACGACAATCGAGAGGGATTGTGTTGCCATTCTAAAATCAAGAGATGATGAGCAGACGTACTCTATAGCTTCGGTGTTCGGTGTTTTTTGTTTTTCTGATCCTCAGTGTCTTCCTTCTCTCGTTATTTCAAAGAAATCCTAATCGATTATCTCAACTTATCTCAATTTATCTATCCCCCACCCCCACACAAAGATTTAAATTCAGGTAATTTCAGTTTCTTGTTCTCCCCTCTCTCTCTCTCTCTCTCTCTCTCTCTCTCTCTCTCTCTCTCTCTCTCTCTCTCTCTCTCTCTCTCTCTCTCTCTCTCTCTCTCTCTCTCTCTCTTGTTTCTCCCTGATCTTCCAAGCTCCTTTACACCTTCAGCGAATGATATTTGAAAAAAATAATAATCAGAAACTACCATCAACAATTCGTAGATTACCCTTTAATAAATATAATGTACTGCTCAATAGACCTTGGGAATAATGTATTTACTAATTTATGACTTCAAGAATTTGTACAACCCAAAGCAGCTAAAAACAGTCAAAATGTAACTTCTGGCGTGGGGCTTATAAATTTGAATATAAATTTATTATACAAACAAAACTTTCTACATACAAAATGAATACAACATGCATTATAACATGTACATGTAATGCCTCAAAAACATTATGATATGAATTGTTATTAATTCTCCGTTAATGCAAAATCTGTGTCACGCATGGCAACGAAGCATTTAATATTTCCAAAATTGATTTAATTTCCAAATGAATTGTTACTATGGGACACCGTTGTCATGGTACCAGATGCTTAAAAATAAATGACAATTTCAATATTTGAAAACACTTTGCAACAAAGACATTACGTAATTATCAAAATTAAAAAAAAACACGTGGTTATTGAAAGAAGGTAGAAAACAAATGAAATATGATCATTACGAGGCATGCAACATGAGGACTTTCAAACAATATGTTTGGGACTGACTTTTAACAAACATAATTATCTAGTCGTTGCTATGGAGTTTTCAAATGTAAGAAGTTCTAAATTATTTTCTATATATGATACATACACTATACGGCTATATCGCAACGACATTCAAATTATTGAATGAATATTTCAAGGCAAGTTTGCACGAATAATAACAAAAAGAAGTGCATGTACATGTATCTATTTGAAGACGATGGCAACGGGTTTTCCCGGTTTGTCTGTTTTTGGTTTTGTTTTTTTTGTTGTTGTTTTTTTTACATATATTTTAATAACTATTTACCATGTCTATCTACATGTATGACACGTACTTTTGAAAAAAGGAAGGGTTCTCGAATTTCCATAGAAATATTTTTGAATAGGAAAAATTTAATAAATCACAATTTTAAAATTTTCAGAATACCATACTTCCTATTTTAATTTCTACGTTATACAGAAATTGACAAAATAACAATTCTTACATAATTGTAATAAACTTTTACCTTTTATAGCTTATATCTGCTTACTTTTAATTTCTTTGTTTTTTAAGACACGAAGATTTGCCATTTTTTAATATTAAATAATGTTTCCCTGACTTCGAATACCCTTAGCAACCAACTAATGCAGTCTTGCTTCTTTAAACCTCATGATATATAATACAATTCTTTATTTAACAATCGAGGAGCTTTTGATTTAAAATTGATATAAACTTCATTGGGGGGGGGGGGGGGGTTGCATTTCTTTATAAATTGCTTTTCAATAAAAAAAAAAGTTAATTAATCAATTAATCACTTACTTATAGCTGGAATGCTCTTAACCATTCCCGTACTATCATATCAATTTGATTTAAACGTAGAGCTCTTTAATTTTAAGGTGTTTAATAAACATTCAAAATCTAAATTTAAAAAAAATAGACTTTTTAAAAAATGGTTTAAGGATATACATAATTATAATAACCGAAATTTTAGCACAGATCTGCTGGTTATTATAATTTGTTGACCATTCAGTCTCCTGAAGGAGGCGGGGCGGTGAACAAATCAATCATCTGGTCTACCTTAATTGTCTATACAGGTTTCCTTTTGCTATAAATTACTTTTTGGGAAAGAAAAAAATCCAACCAAATAAATCGCCTTAAATTTAGACATTTACTGTATCTTATACAGCGCTCTTCTTCTAAAGGAGATAAATAAGGTCTAATAATTGCCATGACTACCCAGCCCTTTTAACATAAGCAACTGTTCTTACCTAGTATCACCTGACCGGCATTGCCTGTGACAATATACAGGACAATTATCGCGCGATTATTGACCCTAACTGAGTTATTAGCAACCGCCGATTGTCCATTTGTTCACGTAACACGTAGTTTGGCGGGTTTCTATTATCACTTTATTAGATACTTTGCGATATTCAATGGCGGAATCGCAATCAGCAAAAATAGGGTAAATACTATTTACATCTAATTGTCTCCAAAAAGAGTCGACTTTTTGTTTGTTGTTTGGTGGGTTCTGGTTGAGGAATTTATTACACTTTTCTCGGATTATCGCGGTTTCTTTTTGAATATATCACTTATCATACAATTACAATATAGCCTAACTCGCAAAACCTATACATGTATGTAGCAATTTTAAGACATACACATAGACATATTTATAGAATTAATGCACTGACACACAGCACTATTCCAAACTTAATGTTACTATATACATACTTAAAGTGTGTGCAAATGCACGTACTTTCGTCGGTTTGTCTTTATGAATGTAAGTCTTACTGGCAAGGTTAAGACCATTATTTTCTTTAGATTGGTAAACTGGAACACAAAGTTCTATTGTACCCTGCAAAACACTTGTACCTCAATCAGAATAAAGATACTTCAACCAGCACCGAAACGCGTTGAAGGTTATAATTTATTTAATTTTCAAATGATGCTTTGGGGCTTTTGGAAGCGTAAGTTATGTGGTACGTACAATTCTGTGATGGATATTCTCAAAATCCCTCTCCGTAATGGCTCCATGGTACGGTACCCGTCCTCGTCCGGTCTGATCCTTCTTGCTACTCTTAGAATAGGAATTCCCAGAGGTCACAGAGTTTCCCGCCTTTTGTGGGAGTGTCGTCTGCTTTATCGTTACTTGTTTCCGTTCCTTGTGAAACATTGTCACCTTGCGCAGAACTCCGAGAAAAGAACTCATTCTCTCACCTGTGTCTTTTTTTGTCTCTTATATACAAGGTTCCAAAGAGGCCGCGGCACATCACAAAACCCCTCGACACCACGTGGTCTCCTCTGAGCGGTCGCTGTCCAATGCGGCCATGGTTTGGGTTTTTCGGAGCTAAACACTTGTTATATATATAAAGTAAAACAGTATTGATCCCCGATCATCCCCGGAGAGACAGAGAGATGCCGGCTCCAGAAGACGTGCTCGGTTCCACCAATATATTGCCTAATTTCACGTCTGCAGACTTTGTTCTTCTTCTTGTTTTTTTTCCAAAGGTACTGTAGTTATTCCGGCGGCGAGGGTTGCTGAGGTTGGGGTCTGTTTGATAAAGTTATCTATACGCCGTTGATTGGGTCGGTGATTTGTTTGTACACCGCGCGGGACCCGATCAATCACTGCTCATCGCTTGACTCCGCGGTCTCCCGATGATGAGGACTCCTAGAGCGGGGGACTCTTTTCATTAAGAGCTCCCCTTGACGTTGATTTTGCCCGAATGAAGCAGACGTGGCGAATTATTATGTAAATGAAACAAAATTTTCTTTGAGCGGACGACAAACATGGAAGTTTTGATAAACAGCTGTTGATCGGAGAAAGGCAGCCCTGCGCGAGTTCATTAAAGGAAGACTCCAGAAAAAAAATGGATGTAACTGCTGCCCTGTTAAGATTTTTTGAATGCATTAACCTGTGTATCTGTCATCTTTATTGAACTGTTGTGTACTTTATGTTTTACAAATATAAAAAAAAGCAGAAAAGGCGAAACCAGGATTCCAAGGCAAAGTAATACAGCTGATGTACATGGAAGATTACATTTAAAGATATACATTTTGAGAAATACATGTATTTCCCGGATTATTAATAAATAAATCGAACATGGGAATGCGAACGGGTTGACACACTTTGCAAAACATAGTATTTATACAATTATCAACTAGATTAAATATATATTCTGAAATCCCGATTTTTGTTTTCTGTTGATAAAGTACATGAAAAATACATGTAATATCCCCCACTTGTTTTCTATTGATTTTCTACATAACTTAATTCGTGATCATAAATGTAACTACCGAAATAACAATTTCTACATTGTTTTTCCTTCCATCATTTACCGTGCAGTATTTTATTACAAATATTACAAACAATTTTGAGAATAAGTACATACAGATGATATATTGTCTAAAACCCGATCTTAGCCAGATATAGCGGCCTCGGGAATAAAATGACTGGACCGTTTTGGGTTTTAGCAAAATAACAGGGAAGTTTTCCCCGGGGATATTAAGGAGGCTCGATAACCATTAAGAAGGCCCTAACACAGTCTGGTTAACTCGTACTATGTAAACAAGTCTCTCGTAAAGGATACTATAGAAGTCAAGAGGAAAACAAAGAGTCTGTGTGTACTTGAATCAGAGTCCCGTTTTTACGTCATTACATCTGGCGTTACGTCTAATTGACACGGACAAAGTGTTAGACAAAAACAGCCGTCATTTGTGTCGATAGTTATTGGCCAATTGGACCGTATCCAGGGACACACTGCAGATGAAGGAAACGAGCTTCTTAATTCCGTTAGACGGGGGTATAATTGATAGCCCTGCCCCACGGGATTTCTGTGTCTAAGTAACTTCAGTGGTCGACAAACGGCTTTTATAGAAAACCAATACTGTTTCTGTTTTGAGTAAAAACTTTAAGATAATTACGTTACTGGCCGTAGTTGGTAAGGAGGAAAGGAGAGGGGGGGGGGGGGGTCTAGTTTCACTGATCTGGATGCATTATAAATCGAGTTTGTTCTTCTGAATACAATTTAAAGGTTAATCGAGTTTGGTCCTTACTAGAAATGTGACTATACAATTAACTTTGCGTGCATATGAAGTTATTGAGAAAATTGAAAAAAAAAGAAAATAATGAAGAAGAATAATTGCAAACGCAGGCGCAAAACTGTTAACTCGGGAATATCCCAGGCCTGAACGAGAGACAGACGCCATCAGGGAGTTAATGAATTTGAAAACAGAGAAATATCTCCACGATCGCAGCTAGGATCTTGAGGCAACCCATGACTGCATAAGATCAAATATTCAGATTTGGACTTTTTGGAAGATTTTAAGATAACAGAACTTTATCAAAACATTTAGTGGGAAAAATATGAATCTGTTAAAAACACATACTAGTATGCCAGAGCATGCGCAATGCCCGACAGTAAACAACAAGGACAAGGACAAAACACAATCCGTCCATTAACATCCATGTATCAAACTTCTTTAATGAGAGAACGATCTAATTCCTGTATTTATAATACACTCGGTCTTTTATTAAATCAAATTAGAAATACCGTACATACAATTAGAATATGATCGTCTTTTTTTTTTCACAATGCCGTTCAATTAAGTGTAAATGTCCCTTAGGTATAGACAGACACAAGCAGGGAACCAGTAGCTCTTATCGTGTTTTTTAGTTTATATTGTATATTTTGAAAAAAAATAGCCATACATGTACAAACAAATATATGACAAACTTCGCGTGTATGTTTCAATGTACATGCATGAAAAATGTTGATAAATTCAATTTACACTTACTGTCATAAAATAAACACAATGACTAATTAACATATTTACAAATAAATCAATCTAAAATGCTCTGAAATTAATAAAGCGTACAGTCCATGTCCGATTTCAATTCCACTATATTTTTTGCCTATTATTCTAGCAGCCACTGAGTTTGATTTGTGAATTTTAATGACAATGTTTCGTGTCTAAATTCAACCAAATTACGGCGGATTTTAAAAGCCCGCAATCGTGTATGACTCGACAAGGTCAGGGTAATTACAACAACTAAAATGATTTGCGGCAATTTTACGACACTCACTTCCGGTCTTTTGAAGACATTACGGAAGTCGTTTAGGGACGACCAGGAGATGTAGCCCGCGTTTAATTGTGGATAATGAATTATATCAGTCCTTATGCAACCTTAATTGTACACGTATGAGAAATGAAGTCTATTCAGCCGTTTCTTGTAAAGTGGATTGATTTTTTACAACAGGCTCCCCTCCCCCACCCCCTCCCCGGCACATACACACACAGACACTTTTTTAACTCATATACTTGCGTTTGAATGTTTTAACCAAATAGCACAATTGCTAATGTCCATTCTGTGAAGGTCTTACAAATGTATCTTTTCCGTCATATTAAGGATATCTAAAAACCTCATTCGCGTAACTTTTTTAAAGAACAATGTACATCTATATATGAAAATTGTGTTGCAACATAGAAACGTTACAGTTAAACTAAATACTGTAATATACATGTTAATAACTAATTCTAATATCAAACCATTAATCAAAACCATTGACTATATTTAAAACGTCTCTTAAAGATAACTTCCAGAATCTGCACAGAAAATTAAAATTTGAACCCTCATTTCACCAAGACTTCTGATCCATTAAGTTAACTGAAGTCCATTTTCGCCCCTTGGAGAATAAGGTGCCTCAATTTGGGAGAGGATTATATTAATTTTCTTAGAGTTATTACATTATTAAAAACTGGAGCCGAACGAAATCGAATTAAGACGGCGGTTTGTGTTCGGTCCTTTTTGAGAGTGTTCAGAGCACAGCCAGCAATTACCCATAATTCAGCACCAATTACCCATAATTCAATGGAGTACGCATTAGAGATCTAATAAAGAAAAAGTTATGAGCAGAAAATGAACTGGACGTAATCAATAAGTTTAGGTAGCTTAAGCTTGCTTCGTGTTCCCTCTATTTTAGTCGGGTTGACCAGCCACAACTTTCTTAATCAACGTAAAAAGAAGTAAGTATTACTTATAAAAAATTCACGCCAACACTTCAACATTAGTTAGATAGCACACGATTCATTTCCGTTAGCTACATCGAGCATAAAACTGCAGGTAATTCCCAGAGTCTCGCTCTCCCCAGACCGCCTCGTTCTGGAGAGTCAAGTCAAAGTCTCGAGAGTCAAGTCTCGAGAGCGAGATTCTGTGGAAAGCGAGACCATTACAATACGTGTTGGCACAGTTTTCCTGGATTTGTTTGGGTCCCTTTCACAACCTAGAACCAGATTAACATTCGCGACGAATTTTTATCATAGGGAAAGTACTAATCACAAAGCAAATTACAGAAGTCAACAAAGTCACATTCCTGTACCTTTTTTAAAAATGACAATTCATAGAAATTGTCCCCGCAAAAAAATTACGAATCAACAGATGTGTATTCATGCATGCATAATCTAAACAAGTTAAAGAAAGTCTTATGATTAAGGAGGCTGGCTGGTTAAGTTTATCAATCACATTCCTTTAAAGTTTTTAATATGAATTGATCAGATATAAACTATATAATTATCTTATTTAAAAAAAGTCATATTTTTCAGCTTTTGAGTTCGGGTATTTTCCTATATTTTTATACATAACTCTTCTTTCAAAGGAGATCAATACAGTCTAAAAATTACCATCCAGCCGTCTTTAATGATTCAAAAACTTTGCAGTAGTGCCAAAAATTCTATAAAAATAAATAAAAATAATAGTGCTATCACCGCAATCCTGTACACCGTTCTTAATTAATATTAATAATTGGACCGGGCCCTCATAGTCTAGGAACAATTTCACTAATAAATCACTGCAAAGATAGACGGCGCTGATTCGGAAGAGTCTGAGCAATGAGATGAAATATAAGTCTGTGACGTGTGCGCTCTGATGTCAGCGTCTTTGGGATGCATGTGATTGATACATGCAACATACACATAATCAAAGATTTTAAAAAAAAATCGACAACATTTATATAGAAGGGTGCGTTATATGGGGAATGACGCTGTATCCTTATATATTCTTATTGAATCTCTAAAATACAAGCAGAGTGGAAAAAAAATCAGAATGGTACTAGTCTTTTGCTATCATATTTCTGCAGATTTCAAAAAAATATCTCACTCTATTTCATCGAAATGCACACGCCACATATCAAGAGAGCCCAAACATGCAATGATCTGCCAGACCGGGACCAGAACTTTTTGGAGTTGGGCATCGTTCAGCGACATTCTGAGGGTTACGTTCTGTTTCCATCTAACGCCGCCAGGTCAATCAGAAACAATGGTGGTCAGTTAAACAGACTGAATGATTGTGACCATTTTTAGAACCAAATCAATCTCTTTGAGAAGAAGAGCGACATGAAAAAAAATATTAAAAAATATCCTGATTTTTTTCTAAAAAATACAAATACTTTATGACTTAAGTAATTATCTCTAATTATATCTGTTGGCCTCCCTGTCTCCTTTAAGCCGACAGACAAGATAACTGACATATCTCAAAATTAAAACTGTAATGAGAGTATATTAAACTCGTACGTGACCCAATTACAAAAGGACCCCAAAAAATAAAGGCGTCAAAATCAATGAGGATGAGACCACCAGTGAGGGTCGTCCTTATTAACGAGTTGTTGTCCCAGAAGGTCATCTATTTAACCAAACAAGTTTCTGGTCACTTTCAGTCTCGCGTGTCTTCAACAGTGCCAATAAAACAGCGACGCTCCGCGGTGAAGACCCCAGGGATTCAATTATCAGACGACAATATTTTATGATTCCCTCCTTCCGTTTTAATCCGACTTTTTTCCTGATTGCCGTGTAATTGTCAGTTACATGAAGTCGCCCACTGATGGAGGGTCGTCAGGAAATTATATATCTGTGTGGATCGATGGGGCGTGGGGAACTGTCGATACGTCAACTCAATTAAGGCGGCTGGATGGCCGTGGTCTTTTTAAAGACAATATCTATCTCCTTCAGAAGGAGAGCTTTATATAAAAAGATAGGAAAATATTAAAAATTTTAAATATAAAGTAAATTGTATATCTGTGCGGTTCGATTGGGCGTGTGTATGTCGATACGGCAACTCAATTAAGGCGGCTGGATGGCCGTGCTCTTTTTTAAGACTATATCTATCTCCTTTAGAAGGAGAACATAATATAAGCAGATGGGAAAATATTTAAAGTTTCATATATAAAGTAAATCAAAATTTTGATCATTGTTAAGGCTAACGCTAAAACAATCATAACTTAAAAATTTTGGTCGATCTGATAGGTAATTTGTTGACTATTAGGCCTCTTTAATGCTAGGGATCAAACAGTTGTAGCTTCAAAAAAGAATGGCCATAGAATTAACGTTGTTGATAATCTGGTGTATTTAGTCAAGTTAGACGCGAGAGAGAGAGAGAGAGAGAGAGAGAGAGAGAGAGAGAGAGAGAGAGAGAGAGAGAGAGAGAGCTATGACTCAGAGAGGGAGAAAGAGCTTTCAATTACGGCAACAATTAAAGAAAGTTGTGGAATTTGCCAGGATTGCAGCATTTAATAGAGAACAGTTATCAACTCTGTTGTCACTAAAATGTATAACACAGTAATTTTTTAACATTTTTTTTTTAAATGTTGCTTAAGACATGAACACATTCGAGTTATCTCTCTTTAGTTAGTTGTCTAGTCCTATCCCATTCATCTGGGGATTTATCGGTTGATAGGAAATTGTTGCAGTGCTGTGTTGTCAATAACCGTTTTACCAAACTAGATTAATATTAATCATGTAAATTCTTATATATTGGGATTTAGCGGTACATGTAATTACAGATCTGATTTTTTTTTTTTTGGGGGGGGGGGGGGGGGGTTGTATAGGATAACATGTAAATACATGCAGTTGTTTTGTTCCATATAATGCTTTGATTGACAGTAAATAGATAGTCATTTTTTATTTTGTTCACTCACAGACATGCAGTTTCATAATCCGGTTTTTCTATTCAAACATTGCGTCATACAAAAAATGCCAATACCATAACAGTCCATGAATCTATCTACTGATGTACACTGTATGAATTATACATTCGTGAGATGCTGGTCTACAAGATCTAATTTCTTTATACATGTTGATAAAGACAAGTGCATTCAGCTTTTTCTTCCATTGGTTTTCGAATGCTGTTTATGAAATCAATATAAATATAAACAGGTCCGTTACTCCAATTTCACCATGAAATACTTAAAGATAGTTTGTGAGTGGCCCCCGTACTTTTGTATTACATCCGCCCCCCCCCCCCCACTCACCCCCATCCCCTCTATTCCCGCTACTCATCTTATCTACAATTGTAGTAGCTGTAGATCTAGATTTTGGATCTTGGAGAATCATATATCCAGCTAACAATGAAATCCCAACCCAATCACTGCCAGCACCTCTAATCATCTTATCGTGTGTATGGAGTAATAGGAAAAGTGGTCTCTACAGAATCAATACGAGCAAGCACCTGCTCCGTGGTTCATAGAACAGAACTGGTAGAAGTTAAATAAGAAAATTGCATTCTAATTTTGGGCATAGAAAACAAAACAAATTGCATGATATGTTAAAGTCTTAAATTAACAATTAATAAATTACCATTTCTTGTATTAAATTGTAATAAATTACCTTTCGGAGAGGATTTATATAGGCAATGCCTGCTATCCCATCCGTTTATGTGATGTATTGCATAATAAAATATTGTTTAAATTAAATTAAAATAAATCACCATGCCTTATACCCGTGTGTGTAGAAACAGAAGATGTACAGTACGCGAACGTGAATGCATGTAACTATACGTATTGCTTGTTCACTGTACAGTCTACATGTACATCTGAGTAACTGTCTGTTTTATCACCATTGCTGTGGGTATAAAACGGTAATTAAGGCCTTGACTAAATTATTCAGGCAAGTAAGATAGGAAGCTTATAAAACAAGCACCTGTTCGTGAGCATGTAAATAGAGAATACGTCAATAAATACAACTTTTTATAAACTCCCCGTCAGTGATACATTAAAGCATAGCGGAAGTTTACCATAAAATAGTGCAATCTGACACCTCTCTCTCTCTCTCTCTCTCTCTCTCTCTCTCTCTCTCTCTCTCTCTCTCTCTCTCTCTCTCTCTCTCTCTCTCCTTTTCTCTCTCTGCTTTGTTTTGGTTTGACGATTACATGCTCTAACTAGTTTGACACGGATCGATTACACTGTTACAATATCACTATAAGGTGGGGGAGTTAAAGTTAAGTGATTCACCCAGTCGAACAAACTGAATTATTTCTATTTCTATGCATACTCAAGTTCATTTTTAGGTTGATTTAGAATATAAACGAGTTCGTTCGCACGAGACAAACAATTTGCCGTAACTGCTCGGTTAATATCCAGGGCACACCTACATACAAACAATATTTTTTTTCTTTTCAGATTTATGAGTAACAGTCGTTTTTATTCATCAATAATTATATATCGATCGATTACTTTATTTTTTTCAATAGGTTTTTCTTAGTTAATACAATGACAGTCATCATGATGAGATGTGTGATAAATAAAATCTAATGCTCTCGACAGTCCGACTAACATTGAACGCCTCCACGCTACGTTCCCTAGATTTCACTGTATTTCGTTGTACACGGGTATCCGTAAAATTCAGTTTAAAAAAGAAACAACGGTAAACAGGAACCAAGGTAATAGTTTGTTACGTGTTATAAACAGGTAAACTCATCGGGCTTCTTAGAAGATTTAGTTTAATGGGACCGGGAATAAAAACATTTTGTAATTAAGGGCTAAAAAGACTGTGGTGTTAATTAGGTCCGCGAAGTAGTAGATTTCTTGAATCAAAACGTGTATTTTCTGTCATCATCTATGTAATACACAGAACGACGAAGCGATTTATATGTATATTCTATGCGGGGTTTCTTACTTTAATTACATTGTGTAAAGTGAAAAAAAGACATGGAAAATTAATATACTTCTATTCATCAATAAAACAAAAACCGCTGATAATAACTCTTTAATCTGGGTTAGTTATCGTGCAATGTTTTCCTCACAATTACGTAATATGTGCCTAGATACTTGCATATCATTAATAACCATCAATGAACGAATTATATTTTAGTTTAATAGTTCCACAGTGTACTGTGGAATCATTAGAATTCGTGGTGGCTTAATTTTCGTCGTACATGTATTCATGGGGAGCCTTTACATCCTCAACGAAAACAAATTTAGAAAGAGTTATTTTTATTATTGAAACTGAAAAGCGATGCAACAACGAAATAAGATCCCCACAAACAGGTGAAAATCCACAAAAACTGGACCCCACGAATTCAAATGATTCCACGGTGTATGAAAAGTTGTTATTGTTTCATTTTTAATGAAAACTCTACTCACGATTCGTTTGTTAAGGTGTTCCAGTTCTTTTTCTGTGTTAGGTTTTCGAACAAAAACCGGGTCTCTTTTGCTACTCTCATGGAATTTGTAAAATAGATACATAACAGGCGCGGCCAGCACCGAGAGGGTCCGAAATGCCGTCGTTCGGAAATCATTTCCGGAATCTAACTTCCGGTTTTTCGCTTGACTCATGGTGTGTCTTTTAAAAACGTATCACTCCGTCACACAGTTACGGTAACATGAAGATTGGCATTCTGAAATTTTAAAGAAATGTTTCAGACAAGGTGTTAGAGCTAAACATGTAGGAAAATCTACTATATATATATATATATATATATATATATATATATATATATATATATATATATATATATATATATATATATATATATATATATATATATATAATACATGTAGGTGTTGTAAAACAGTACTTAGCCGACATGGAATGCTAAAACAAAGTATAAAAACTCTTTTATCGTTAAAGCCTCTCTTCTGAAATATGAGTTCGTTGTTCAAAGGCCAGTGTTTAATTTCCAATCAAAACAAGTTTCCATTTTCCCAGAGAATATAGAAATTATATTGAAATACAATCCAAAACTTTTGTTCGTCTGAACGGTTAAATCATATTTCAAAATGGATACTATAAAAATCGATTAGATAAAATGTTGGTCTTAAATTCCAACTTAATAATAAAGCCTAGCTTTCCATAAATTGCCGACTGCAGAAGTCTGCACATAAATAATTGTATTTCACGACAGGGGAAAAAGTGTCACCTCTGCCAACATTTCCCTTGCCGGAAAGTTCCTAATTAAGAGAGCGACCCTTGTTTGAATTAATTCTGATTCTGCAAGGTACAGTTTGGCCAAAGTTTGGGTTGAGACAAGCAGGCAGACGGATAGACAGATCGACAGACGGACAGACAGACATTTGGATAGACAGACAGACATAACTATAGATGAGGAAGGACCTGAATCCACCATCGTCGTTACATTTGAATGGGTGTCATATTGTAAATTTTGAATTTAATGGTTGGGTGCATGTAAATACAAAGCTGTCAAATTAATGTAGATTTTGTATTTGCACCAAACAATACAAATTTTACAATATGACAACTAATTGCATATTGTAAATATATTTAAACCCACCCAGTAAATTCAAAATTTATAATATGACATGAGATTCAGCGGGGTTTTGGTGGGTGGAATCGGGGTATGGGTTGTACATATAGGTTGTGAATAAAAAAAAATCTCTAAAAAGGAATTTCTAGGCTGTAAATCAAATTCAAATCATATTGAATTTTCATGTTGAATTTTTTTTCATTTACACCCACGCAGTAATTCAAAATTTATGATATGACACAATTAATTGAAAAATATTCATAAAATAACGGGTGTCAAATGGCCTAAGTCTCTCTGAAAAATTCTGACAAATCATTATACATGTAAAAGTATATTAATTGTTTTGAGAAATACGTAGTTTGAAAAATAAATTTATTTCAAAATCGTTAAGGATGTATTGCAACAAACGCAATGAATAAGGTGCAGCTGCATAGAATGACAGGGTAAACGTACGCTGCTTATTTAATTGTAAACATTTTAACTCCCTTTTTGTTTTCAAGTACATGACGTCAATTTGCGACGCAAGAATCGTACATGTTTCAGGCATCAAATCAAATTTAAAAATTACTTTTAAACAAAGGTAAAGAAAATGTCATCATTCGATTCGACGAAGAAAATTAACACTGTAGTATTTTATGTACATGTACATGTATAATCACCTAATTAATTTAAACACAAAGGAAAAATAAAATCATTCGATTTGATCAGAAACATTACAAAATAATATTACATAGTTATGCATTTAATCAAGATTTGTAAAATACTTTGGAATTCATTCAAGTCGGATTTTACGTTGCATACAGCCAGATAATCTTTGCTAAACGGTTATCAATAACCATTAAAATTCATGAACTCTAACACCTTCATGCCTCCATTGTGCTTTTGAGGTTGCAAAAATAACCGTTTAATTGCCCAAAATAGAAAGCCCGGTCCCCTGATCAATATTCCATGAGTCGGCGACGTGTTTCTCCATTTATCGGTGAATCATATCTTTGATGAATTGCTTTTAGCTGTGACTGGAGTATAGATGTTCTCTTTATGAATCATAGCTGTTATATTTATTGATTTGCACCACCCATTCCGACCAACCCCAACCCTCAACCACTACCCCACCCCAACCCCCCCCCCTCTCCCTCTGAAAAAAATTGTTCAACGTACTCTCCATCACTATCACTCAGACAGCAGGCTTTTATTAAATTGATACATGTATTTTATCAGTAAATCAAATCTTTGATGAATTGATTTTAGCTCAGACCTTGGAATCACTGGTCTCGGTATGACCCATGGCTCTTACATTCCGTCATCTTTACCGCTACTTCCGACCAATCAACCCCCCCCTCCCCCTCCCACCCACCCACATCATGCACATCACTCATTTATACTGCCCCCCCCCCCCCCTAAAAAAATTCAACTCTCAACAAAATTCAGACATCAAAATTTCCTTAAAACAGATCCGCTCTGTGCCAACAACAATTACATATTTTAAGTTTAAGAGTTAAAATTGTTTGAAATATTTTGTATATCATTTCAATATAAGAAAACATAAAAATGTCGCTTTGTCTTACCGGGGAAATGATCCAAACAACACTATGGAGCCTAACATACGGGACACTGGCCATACACTCATTAAGAGCGCTGGACGATCGTGGCTGTTTCAGACTATATTAATTTCCTTAAGATGGAGAGCTTTCTATTCAAAATATAGGTAAACATTCATATATTGAACCTATAATACATTTTCCAAAGAGAAATTGTACAAAGTAAACGATTATGGCTAAAAAAAAATATCATACCTAAATTTTAAGGTAGATCGGTTAATTTGTTTACCGTCTAGCATCCTAAAGCCCCAGTAACCTTGTTCACTGACCATTCGACTCTGGTGACTATCTGTTCATTCCCGTGCCTGGGTTAATTGGTAAGTAAACAGGAAGATTGAATCTATACATGTAATTACACCATGCTTTACTGGGACGAATTTAACAGTGAATTATCTTTTTTTTAAATTCATTTGAGAGCCAGTGTGTGTTAGCTATAGCTTCTAGAATCGATCGAAAGTTAAGCTCACTAGAATCAGGAGAGACCCTCTGGAAAATAATGCCCGCTTAAAAATATTTCATCTCCGATACTTATAGCACCAACCCTCCGGGGAATTTCGCAAGAGCTGGAGAATTGATGAAAAAACGTTACTTAATACTTGGCGGTGCTTTTCTGTGATTTTTTTCGAAGAAATCTAAAATGGGTTTTTTACTATGTGTCACGTGATCAGTGTTTATCGACCACTCATTAAACCTGAGCGTGAGGAGCGATCTGAAAAGATGAAATCTTAGCCGTCGCTCTCTGTAATAATGGCGGGTAGAAAGAGCGGGTGGATGCATCACTTGACTAGCGTGCTGCTCATCATCTCGGGATGAGTTTTATGATTCATATACTGTTGCATTAACTGGGACCTGTTAAGTAACTGTAGCCTTAAGAGACAGTACATTGCGAAAAGATCAACTTTCACAATGCGTTTATACAAGATAAATTGCTCGGGGAGGAATTTGTCATATCCGATGTAACTGTCATTAATCATGTTTCTAGAGTTTATGGACCTAAATTGATTAGATTTGATAAACAAAAAACGTTTGTTAGTTAAAATAGATACGTAGTGAGAAACATTTTGGTTAAGAACAACAGTCACGGCAAAAAAAATAGAAGGAGAAAATAGTCATAAGAAGTGACAAGATTTCATCAAATGAACTTCATGAAAAAGATCGACTATGGACGGTATCTCCAAAATGAGGAACGACCGAGAAATCAATGTCTTGTTTCTAGATTGTTGACTGTACACAAGAGAGTGAAATATAGGTCAATATTTGTTTAGCGGAGTCATGCAACTACTTGGTTGATGTAATCGCCAATATCAAAGCGAACAGAGTGGCCACAATCCTTGATACAAGAGGATTGTAATCATGCATGCTGTTTCATAGGAAGGTTTAGACAAAGGGATATAACCTACTGTGAAATCATTAGATTTCGTTGTGGTTTAATTTTCGAGGAATTCGTGGGTACCTCTAATCCACGAAATAACATTCTCCGCGAATTAATAAATAAGGGTTATAAAGTCATATTTCCTTTCGTAGGTTTAAGATAATACACAAAATTACGACCCCACGAACCTGTAAAATTTAAGCAATCCACAAAAATTGGCCCCGACGAATTTTAATGATTCCACAGTATTAACTATAGTCCTCTAAACTAAAAATGTAACAAGTAACGTGCAATAGCTGGGATAGAGGAAAGTAACCAACTGAATTGTATGTACATGGACATATACATGTTGGCAGAGTAATGTTCCCTGTTAAAATCAGGGGCTGTAATCAGAAAATGTAATCAGAAAAGAACAGGAGTGTAGAGTGAGTATTGTAATCAGAGACAAACAGAAATGTAGGGAGAGGAATGTAATCAGAAAATAACAGGGGTGTAAAAAGGGTAATGTAATTAGTAATGAACAGGGGTAGAGAGAGAAATGTAATCAGAAATGAACAGTAGTGTAGAGAGAGTAATGTGATCATAAACAAACAGGGGTGTTGAGAGAGTAATGTAATTAGAAAGGAATAGGAATAGGGGTGTAGAAAGAGTAAAGTAATCAGAAACGAACAGATGTGTAGAGAGAGTAATAGAGTAATGTTATCAGTAACGAACAGGGGTGTAGAGAGAGTAATGAAATCAGTAACGAACAGGGGTGTAGAGAGAGTAATGTAATCAGTAACGAACAGGGGTGTAGAGAGAGTAATGAAATCAGTAACAAACAGGAGTGTAGAAGAGTAATTTTATCAGAAAAGAATAGGGTTGTAGAAAGAGTAATGTAATCAGAAACGAACAGAGGTGTAGAGAGAGGAATGTAATCAGTAACAAACAGAGGTGTAGAGAGAGGATTGTAATCAGTAACAAACAGGGGTGTAGAGAGAGGAATGTAATCAGAAACAAACAGGGGTTAAGATAGAGTAATGTTATCAGAAAAGAAAAGGGGTGTAGAAAGAGTAATGTAATCAAAACGAACATAGGTGTAGAGAGAGTAATAGAGTAATGTAATCAGTAACGAACAGGGGTGAAGAGAGAGTAATGTAATCAGAAATGAACAGGGATGTAGAGAGAGTAATGTAATCATACACAAACAGGGGTGTAAAGAGAGTAATGTAATCAGAAAGGAATAGGAATAGGGGTGTAGAAAGAGTAAAGTAATCAGAAACAGAGGTGTAGAGAGAGTAATAGAGTAATTTAATCAGTAACGAACAGGGGTGTAGAGAGAGTAATGTAATCAGTAACGAACAGGGGTGTAGAGAGAGTAATGAGAGAGTAATGAAATCAGTAACAAACAGGAGTGTAGAAGAGTAATTTTATCAGAAAAGAATAGGGGTGTAGAAAGAGTAATGTAATCAGAAACGAACAGAGGTGTAGAGAGAGGAATGTAATCAGTAACAAACAGGGGTATAGAGAGAGGAATGTAATCAGTAACAAACAGGGGTGTAGAGAGAGGAATGTAATCAGAAACAAACAGGGGTTAAGATAGAGTAATGTTATCAGAAAAGAAAAGGGGTGTAAAAAGAGTAATGTAATCAAAACGAACATAGGTGTAGAGGAGAGAGTAATGTAATCAGTAACAAACAGGGGTGAAGAGAGAGTAATGTAATCAGTAACGTACAGGGGTGTAGAGAGAGAGAGAAATATAATCAGTAACAAACAGGGGTCTATAGAGAGTAATGCAATCAGAAATGAACAGGGATGTAGAAAGGGTAATGTAATCAGTAATGTACAGGGTTGTAGAGAGACTAATGTAATCAGTAACAAAAAGGGATGAAGAGAGAGTAAGTTAATCAGTAACGAACAGGGGTGTAAAGAGAGTTATGTGATCAGAAATGAACAGGGATGTAGAAAGGGTAATGTAATCAGTAATGAACAGGGATGTAGAAAGGGAAATGTAATCAGTAACGAACAGGGTTGTAGAGAGAGTAATGTAATCAGTAACGTACAGGGGTGTAGAGAGAGAGAGAAATATAATCAGTAACAAACAGGGGTCTATAGAGAGTAATGCAATCAGAAATGAACAGGGATGTAGAAAGGGTAATGTAATCAGTAATGTACAGGGTTGTAGAGAGACTAATGTAATCAGTAACAAAAAGGGATGAAGAGAGAGTAAGTTAATCAGTAACGAACAGGGGTGTAAAGAGAGTAATGTGATCAGAAATGAACAGGGATGTAGAAAGGGTAATGTAATCAGTAATGAACAGGGATGTAGAAAGGGAAATGTAATCAGTAACGAACAGGGGTGTAGAGAGAATAATGTAATCAGAAATGAACAGGGATGTAGAGAAAGTAATGTTATCAGTAACGAACAGGAGTGTAGAGTGAGTAATGTAATCAGAGACAAACAGGGTGTAGAGAGAGTAATGTAATCAGAAATGAACAGGGATGTAGAGTGAGTAATGTAATTATAAACAAAGAGGGGTGTAGAGAGAGGAATGTAATCAGAAACTAACAGGAGTGTAGAGAGAGAGTGTAATTTAATCAGTAACGAACAGGGGTGTAGAGAGAGAGTGTGTAATTTAATCAGTAACGCGCAGGGGTGTAGAGAGAGTAGTATTATCAGAAAAGAATAGGGATGTAGAGGGGGGAATGCAATCAGTAACAAACATGGGTGTAGAGAGAGAGTAATGTAATCAGTAAAGAATAGGGGTGAAAAGAGAGGAATGTAATCAGTAACAAAATACACGTTGCTAGAAAAAACATATCAGGTCCCGAGGCCATAAAAGACGAGCTCACTTTTGATCTCAGTCTCACTTTTCTACTATATATTCCTTTGTTGAGATAGATATCAAAACTCAGTTCGTCTAACTTTTATGCCCGCGGGGCCAAAGACTATGTACAGCGTCCTGAAGGATGTAACAGCTTACATGACACAAGTTCGATAATTCCAATAATGCAGGTTTTGACACTTAGGTATAGTATCTTCACTATCCCACCTCACCCACTGCTCATTTTTCTTTAATTGGCAAATATACACAGAGCATAATACAGGACTGTATACCTTACATTTATTTTGATTGTGCTAAAATTGATAAGAGTGCCCGATTGTCGTGGCTATTTTTGGACTATATCAATATCCTTAAGAGGAAGAGAATCTATATGAAAGTATAGAAAATATTCAAATTTCAAAGCTAAAATATTTGCAACTTTTCTTTACTAAATGATAGTATATAGCTAAAATATATCGTATATATAAAAAATTAAGGTAGATCTGGTGGATGACTTATTGACCATCTAACCTCCTTAATTGTGTTTGCTTTAATTACAAAATGAACGAAGTCTAGAAATATATCTACATGTTCGTGTATTTGTACATTGGAATACATGTAAACGCATGCAGTTCAGCGCTTCTTCCACGACAATTTGACTCTTATCATAAAAAAGTAGTGTTCGTTTGAGTGCAACAAATAAGAAAAGTTCAAATTATAGGTAACGAACAAGACATCGTACGAAAAAAAACTTACTTTAACACACTTATCCTTCATTACATGTGATTTTGATTATACTCAAAAAGTTATATATCATACTATGACCATTCAAATATATAATAGAAAAAAAATAAATATATTTCATGACAGAAACTGATCAGATATAACCTGCACAAGTACTTCAAATTAAACAAGTGTCATGAAGAAATCTAACATTGGAGGTAGAAACCTGTATTACTGAGTTTTTGCAGGTAAAAATACTGCTGTGATTCTCAAAAACACGAGTCGATGGCGTGCGGAATAAAACTGTAGTAAAACTTATCGTACAGCCATCCATGCCTTCTGTTTCATAATTAGGAAACATCTGTTTTAATTAATAATATTTCCGCGCATGTGGCGGCAAAACCTACCAAAATTTGAGAGAAATCAATGAATGGGCCCGCGGGGGAAATGTTTGGCGTTAAGATTCACGCGTCATAAGACGGACAAACCTTAAAGATCGTCAATAATGCATGGCGAGGGCTATACTCTATCTTATATTGAACAATGGCCATGTACAGATACCAAGTCACAGACCGGGGGGGGGGGGGGGGCTATACTCTATCTTATAGTGAACAGTGGCCATGTACAGATACCAAGTCACAGACCGGGAGGGGAGGGGGGGGGGGGTATACTCTATTGTATAGTGAACAGTGGCCATGTACAGATACCAATTCACAGACCGAGGGGGGGGGGGGGCTTTACTATATCGTATACTGAACAGTAGCCTGGACAGATACCAAGTCACAGACCGGGAGGGGAGGGGGGGGGTATACTGTATCGTATACTGAACAGTGGCCATGTACAGATACCAAGTCACAGACCGGGAAGGGGGGGGGGGCATTCTCGATACACCATACACTGAATAGTGATCATGTACAGACCGGGGGTGTTATATTCTATCATATACTGAACACTGACCGTGACACAGAAACCAAATCAAAAAACTGGGGAGGATCCAGGGAGTTTTGGGCATGGGGATTTTATGGGAGAATTATGTTAGGTCGGGGTAGGTTATGGAGTGTTCAAAGTTTATGACTGTTTAACTTTTTGTTGAAATTTAGCCCAAATTTTTATTTTCACACGTAAGGGGGAGAAATATGTCCCATAGTCTGTAGGGTAGGGATGCGGCCCAAGGCCATAAAAGTTAGACGAGCTCATCTTCGATCTCAATCTCACTTTTACGACAGGAATAGTGAGACTGATGAGATTAAAAGTGAGTTCGTCTAACTTTTATAGCCGCGGCCGGGACCAGGACAAGAGCGGCATCAAATAAACAGGGAACGAGTTTATTTACTGGTACCATAGGGGTACGATAAATGCTTTTTTGCTAAAAGGGGGAGCGCATGTCCAATTTTATATTATTACTCCTTCTAAAGGATTAAAGGCATGGTTTCAAATGTATAAAAGTTGTTCCATAAAAACACTACTAAGGGTACAAGAGGTATAATATTTTATCAATAATACGCACCCCTTAACCCTCCCCCCACCCTATGCATCTTTCTCAACCCCCTCCCCTATGCATCCCCTTACCCCCTCCCACCCCAATCTACCTTCATCTCTGTCATTTTCAACTTTCCTTGGATCATACATGTACCATCTCTACATCGATTTGAGAATCCAAGGAAAAGATTGAACGAATAAACACTCACCTTTACCGACTTAACAAATATCCTGCGATACAGTTCGCTGCCAAAAAACCATACGCTGTATAAAGTGATTATTCTGTAGCAATACGGAACGATAACAGTTTGGTCAATTACAAGTTCAAAGATGATCCCGATATTTCCCGACTGCTCCGCAAATCCAGAAAAAAGGGAGAAAAAATACTTCTTTGATAGAAATATCAGTTTCACAAAGATGGCAGAAGTTTAGAACACCGGAAACATATTGATGGAAGCAGACGACAGTGAGAAAGTTCCCGCGGCTTTGATTGATTGAAAATTACAAGAACATTTGATCAGAACAGCTTCTGGTGCGGTTCGGCGCTTCTAGCGGGAAATTTCATCGGATCGATCCGCGGGATCATTTAAAGAAGTCGGAAACGGTTAGGGCAGAGGTTGAGGTTTTTTCTGACACGCAGGCTTCGAAGACGTGAAGAAATATGGGTCATTATCAAAATATGCAGCCTTTTGTGTCAGTGTCAATTTAAAAGGGGAAAAATAATGTTCTGGGGAATATATACAGTACCATTGGATTTTAGAAACTTAAACCTATATTGTTGAACAAATAAATCGACAATTTTACTGCTTAAAGTATAAAAAAAATAGTATTTGTTATGAGATTTCAGTGAATTTATGTTGTCATTAAATTTTTCCAACGTCTTTAACCTACAATATCTTCAATAATATTGATGTTTTATTCCAAAAATCACCGTTGATTTTCAAAACAACATTCATATTTTAATTTCTGCTATGCTCCTTAACAAGTTCTCTTTTAAAAACAATGAATTTGATGAGATATATGCTTGTACAAAAAATTTTTGTCATTGGTGTTACAAGGCAAATTATATAAAAATATCTTAAAATACATCAAGTAAATAATATTGAACTACAGTTGGAATCCCCCAGATCATAGTGACATCATTCCCTGCTACTAAAAAGATAAATGTATCAGTGATGACATCATTGTGATAGAAAATATGGCAGAAAATGTTAGTATGCTCCGAAAAATACAATGTAAACTGTGTCAGTGGGATAACGTGCTATTTAAGGTTTTCTATTATGAAAGAACAGAAAAGTTTTTCACATAAATGATGAATGTTTATCACATTATAACATAGGCTATGTAGCTTTGTGTAGTATCTGTTCTCTTGGGTCATACTGCTACATTTACTATGGATACATCAGTGGTATAACGGTCAGTGGTGTAACCAAAAATTGTTGTTACACCATTAAAAAACTGTTACACCACATGACATTATTTAATTATTTTACTTTTTCTTCCATTTCATTTATATTTTGAGCATTTTGAACAATTGTTATTTATCAATTTCACAGGTTAGACACTGTCACAATAAAGAAAGCTTGACTATTTAATTGCATTTTTGTGTTTTCTTAATCTGGAAAATGAGACCTGTTACACCATTGACATTATTTGAAACACCATTGACATTTTGTATGCTCTAATTATGTTTTACTCATTTAGATACTTGATTAAAAGATAAAAGTAAAAACAAATTTATTCTAATAAAGAAATGGAATTATCCACATTTTATTTTTATTAAAAAATCAAACTGTTTAATGACTTGTAGTGTATTATAAGATATGTTATTCCACTGACATTTCACATTCCCTATTATGTTATACTAAAATCTTTCAAATGCTTAAAGGTAACAAATGCTAGCTGAGCTTCAACAAACGTAAATAGACAAAGATAAAGTGTATATGCGTTGTATGCATTGATTTTGGAGAAAATTGGAGAAAATTAAATTTTATTGTCCAAAATGTATGATTGATATGAGCTGGTATAGTATTGACAATGTTGTTTGTGAGATTGATGAGGCAAAGAAAGTTCGAACTCGGTACCAGGTGGATAAAAGTGAGTGGATGCCAATAGTAAAAAAATATTACATCAAAGAATGAGTGATTTAATGTAAAAAAAACATCTACATGCAATTTTTCTGTCAGTGGTGTAGCACTGATTATAAGTGGTGTAACAGTGTGTCTATCTTCAGATTATGAACGAATGAGGCACGAAAACTTTTATTTAAGATCAAATTTATCACTTTTTAAATGCAATCAAAAATAGAAATTAGTTTATTTTACAAAATTTAACACGCTTATCTCTTATTTATTATCGCTAGGTCAGTGGTGTAACTTTAATGTCAGTGGTAAAACATAATAATCAGTGGTGTAACATGTACATTTTTCTCTAAATAAAATTAACTGACAATAATACATGTATATTTGAAAACACCAGTGCATTTATAGTAATGTCTTTTTTATGCTCCACTGAAAAAAAAATCCAGTTGTGTTCTGTTTAATGCTCAAATTAAAAATTTGTTGAGTAACATCAAGACTTTGTCTCAAATGTAATGTTGGTCACTATGTAAATGTGTCAAATATTTTCTGTTATCTAATTCTAATAACTTTAAATGAAGTTTGTTGATATAAACTTTATGTCCATCATTTTAAAAGAATCATTTTATTTTATTTAAGAATTTTTTCCTATACTATATACCTGTTACACCACTGACAAAATGTTCACAGTTCATTAAATTTCAGTCTAATTATCATCCAAATGGTAGATTCCAATGTTTGCAAATTTTTAGATGTTATACTTCATTGTTTGTTAAATGTGTTTTTTGCAATCAAAGTAATTTTTTCAGCAAAACTTTTCTCATGTTTTTCATTTTTCAAAAGTATGCATATTTTGATAATGACCCATATACGTTCAAAGAAATTCCGCTTGGTAAATATGGAAAAGAGGCGGGATTTTTTTACGTACATGTATCACCTTAATATTATGAAATCATCGTCTTTAAATTATTTAACGGAAAATTAAGGGGGGGGGGGGTATCACAAACACTAAGTTACAGCATGTCGCGTAATACGTTCCTTCAAAATTTTTGTAGAGCATGTATGCCATGGGAAATATTGGGTAAAACAAAAGATTCATGAACATTTTTGTAAGTTCAGGCCCTGCATTGCATGAAGAGATTCCAATTAAGTTGTTCTGAGTTTGAAAGAAACCTGCAGACATGGACACATTACATAACTGGGTCCCTGCATTTTTCATTCTGTCCCGAACTGCTTTTGTTCGCATGCGTTTTACGCAGTTGGTATGTCAAAGTTGATGATAGTTATATTAACATTAAAGCATACAGCTGCCGTATTAATTGCAGAGGTATGAGGGTATGATGTGATTAATTAAGATATAATTATTAACCCCGGTGTACGAATTCCGAAACGAAACACGGAAAAATCTCAAAGGGTTTGCATTTTTTATAGGTAATGAACCTTAACTTACACGGTAGTCTTAAATAAGGTTTTTATCTTTAAAATTAACAATCAAACTCAATTATGAAAAGAATTTCAACTATAGCTGTTCTCTTCTTTGTATGCACAAAGTTAATGAGTGTTAGCACATGATAAGAAATTTATTGAATAATTTAAAATATTCATTTTTGTAAATAAATAAACAACAAATAGCGGATATATTTAGCTCATATAATCACATAACATTGAATCATAAAGAAATGATCAACTCCTTGACAAAATTTGACAGGTAAAAGTCAATGTAGATGATCAACTCCTCGATGAAAAAAAATCAAAATATTTAAGGAACGATAACTCTGACTTCAAAATTTAGCAAAACAGCATTGCTAGCAAGTGTGGATCAACTCTTATAGAAGCACTGTGTGATTCAGATTCATGGGGGTCAGACTCCGACGGATGTTTTTATCATTGTAATTGTATGAACGGATCTTCACCTTACATTTATATCTGTGAAGCTGTTCAGCAATTAATTAAGGATCCATTGTTACAATGTACGTTCTTTCTTTTGAATTACGTAATACAATAAACCAATTAAGATTGTGACGTAAATTCGTTCCAATTTTTATTATAAAATAAATCATAATTTTTTAAAACAGCCCTCTTTTGTTTTTTTGAAAATCATTTGTTAACGGCAACGTGCAAATAATTATAAGACTTCGCTGCTGATTTAATAGTCGTCAAATATTGCACAATTCGAAAAATTTACAGTCATGAGTGGTTATATATTGCATAAAATGTACATTGCTCCGCAGTGATTCAATGTGTCCCGTACAACACATGCACATGCATCTTTAACTATTTTTATATAGAGAGGAGGGGGTGTCAATAGATAAAACTATAATTTTGTCGGTAACTTCACTAAATTATTGACATAATGATTGTAATTGACTGAAGTATTTTTGCGCCATATACAGATAATCTTTTTATGCTTATTAAAAAAACAAAAAACAAAATAGACTTAATTCAGACCCAAATTTCCATAATAAATGTATCTACTTTCCCAGTTTAAAAAAAAATAAATGCGTGTCTGTACATTCAGATTTTTTTTTCTTCCAGCTACCAGACTGAGTAAAATCGCGACAAGAAATCAAAAAGTTATTCAAACATTATTTAGCAAAAACTTACAAGCATATTTGTGCATGTACAACATTGGCATTGTAGTGAAGTGTTAAAACACAGCATCTGTGTAGAACTGAAGTGAGAGTGAGAGGTGGGAAAAGACAGGAGGGGGGGGGGGAATAAAAACAAATTAAAACTGGTTTCTTACTTTTACATTTGTATATTTAACACATAATTCAGGATATTTGTAGAACGTTTTGAACCTATATGTCTTTATATATACATGTATACATATTCATTCTAGATTTCAATTTTCTAATAGTACAACATTTTAATGCATTAAGTGTATTGCTAGAAAAAAGTTTGATTGTAAAAAAGTATGTCTTACCTCTATAATATCATCTCTCCATGACTTTATAAACAAAGTCAATGATTAATGAATTAACCTCTGATCGGGATTAACCGTGGATTAACACGACGCCTTTTCTTGATATCTGTATTCATTGGATTAAGGCTGGAGTACTAAGTATTTAATAGGTTTTGCACACTGAAGCAGATCGCCGTGAAAATGAAAGAAAGACAACTCGCGTTATAAGCATGTAACCCGACATAAAAAAAAATGATTATTAAATGGAAGGAAAAAAATAGAAATCAACGCTTACAATTAGAAAATTTCATCAGAAAATCATAAAAAAAACTAAAGAATGCAGAGTACAAAACAATGTCTGATATATTTTAGATTCAATTAAAAAATTTACTACGCATTACATTGTAAGTTAGCAAGCATCAGTCCTACTCACGGTTAAAGCGCTATCAATATATATGGGAAAATAAAAATATTAATGCATTTATAGATAATTCGATTCTTTCGAAATATGTCCATTCTAACATATTTCATCAATGACATCTACAGAATAAACAAATGAAACTTCAAAGACGGATTAACAGGTGTTACATGTGATGCTTATTGACAAGTACATTGGAACATGTGTAAATCATAAAAATGTATGATTTGAAACATTACCTTTTTATTTTATTGTCGAAGCAATAAAAATAGAATGATTTGAAAGACATTCTCTCTCTCTCTCTCTCTCTCTCTCTCTCTCTCTCTCTCTCTCTCTCTCTCTCTCTCTCTCTCTTTCTCTCTCTCTCTCTCTCTCATAGATATAGAAATGAAAAAAAAATGCATAAAAATTCTAATCTACGAACTCGAAATGCACCGAGTCTAAAAATAACCCTCACATCAGGAGCATTCTTTCGAGTTCATATATCTATCTACTACAACGTAAAAACAAAACAATCCGAAACATTCCTATCCAAGCTTCCGGACACCAATCTCGACTGTCCCGCAGTTAAACATACGTACATCATGCACTGAGCCAACGGAAGAACACAGACAAAAACAAATTGAAATCGGGGGATATATTTTCTCAACACTCGGTCGCGGTATCTGGGAGGATTCCAGCGAACTGCATCGTGTCCTACTCTAACACATGTTTTGGGAGATTCACTGGTGAAGGCTGAGAGAAGGATTCAACACCAACAAAGGTTTGAGATTTCTCCTCTTTTTTTTGAGCAATGAATCATTTTCATTATTTATTATTTGTTATTTAGATATCATCAATTTGTTACAAGCACTTGATTTTAGAAGCTCACGTACAGATATAAGCACGTGCAAGAGTGGCTGGTGAACTAAAAAAAATATCTCAAGCGTATGTCCTATATCAGCCACCAGCCACCGTGCATACGAGCACTGTAGGTTAAATTTAGGAGATTTTTTGGTTTTAGTGCAGCTGCTTTTCATTTTTTAAGATACTTGTTTAAACCAAAGAAATAACGTTTCCAATTGTACTGGGTCAGTTTGCTTCACTCAGAGAGCAGATATTAATTTGGACAGCTCCATTTACACGCGTACATATGTTCATAGGAACAGAATATAATTCTGACGACGTCTTAATACACTATAAAGTTTTTAGGCTAGAGGGCGATTACGGGAAAGTGTGGGGGGGGGGGGGGCAGTCAGTGAATTTACAGTCTCCAGTATCATTTAGACATAAGATATCTAAAAAACATTGTTATGTTTTGGACACCTCTCGCCCAGGAAATAAAAGTAGGATCCGCCCCTATCAGTGTATTACGTAATCATCCTCTAGTATCATTTAGACATGTGATATGGAAAAAAACGTTTTGGACACCCCTCACAAAAGAAAATAAAATTTCCAAGATCCACCCCCTGCGATCGTGAGTCAGCTTCAGAAAAAGCTCCACAATACACGTTGTCTGGTGCTCAGTTGACAGGGATGTATCCCCCATCTAACGAATGATCTCCGCTCCTGATATTTGACGTGCATGTCACGAGCATATAAGTGATGAATGCACGAACAAATCAAACATGACATAGTTAAGGCTATTTTACCAACTAACATGTAAAGTAATACCACCATCAAGGCATCAACGATGGTTTTTTCACTTTATTAATATATATCTAAAATGCAATCTTATTCGTATTTTGCATTAAGCTCTCCATCTTTGCAAACCAAACCCCTCCCTCTGTCAACATTTGGGTCGCTGTAGGCCTCTGCCAACTTTCAAACAAAAATACAACAGGCACTAACCACCCACAACAAAGAGATGACGTCACAGAGCGCTCGTCAATGTCTGTGGCCTGTGCTGTGGTGATGTCTGGCAATATATAATGGAAGTCACAAACTGCGCTTAAATGAGAACAAAAACAATCTCCGATTTCATTTATGTAATTATGTAAACATCTTAAGGATGTTTCAAAAATTGTTTACATGCATTATTTTATTTTTCAGATAGCAACTAGATTTTTACTTTTTACATGGATTTCAATCTTGGGTCAATAATTAAAAACAGACACAATCAGGTAAATGTTCAGGAGGGCTTGATGGCCGTGCTCATTTTTAGACTATATTAATCTCCCTAAAAATAAGAGCTTTGTAAAAGATATAAAAAATATTCAAATTTCAACGCAAATACTTTACTAAATGATAGTTTATGCTTATATACATGCTTATATACATGTAATACTTTATTATTAAAAATTTAGAAATATCAAATGGCGAATTTGTTTGCACCAAGTCTCCTTAAATCTGCCTTTTAATAAAATAATTTAAGTGCAAGAAGAAAATATAACAAAGACAGAATCTTCATAATCTAATATTTGTCTTTCTGTTCTTTTATCCAGATGAATATTTCTATATAGCAACCCGTCAAGATGGCGGAGAGCCACGCCTATTCGGCTCACCGGATAGACGAGCTGCTCAGGTGTGCTATATGTCTGGACAGGTACAACAATCCCAAACTACTCCCATGTCAACACACCTTCTGTGAATCCCCCTGTTTAGAAGGCTTGGTGAGGGGGCTTACTAGAACCCTGAAATGTCCCGAGTGTCGTGCGGAACACATCGTTCCTTATCGTGGTGTGTCATCGTACCCAAATAACCTGACTATACAGAATTTCCTCGACCTTCGTCCAATCGATCCTGACGTCAGACCACCGGAATTAGCTGGTGCAAACGAAGCAAGTGGTGATGATCCTTTTTTCTTTATCCCCAACGGGGCATGCTGCGCAGCAGCGGAAGAGGAAGAAGATGAACTGGAGGAGGAAGAAGAGGTGGTCCTGTCGAGATATCCCCGATTTCAAAATCGTATATCACACGCAACGCAGGCGCCGCGGAGGCGGTGTCCGATTTGCTCCCGTGAAGTGGACATTATGCGGTGCTCTCACTGCGACCAGATAATCTGCGCCAACTGTAAAGACTCTCACATGGAACAAATTCATCGCGAGGTTTCTCTTGTTCTGGGACAGCTAAAACGAGGTGCGCCCCGACTAACAGATATAGCTGGTAATCTGGAACGTAAGATGGACGCGATTAGACAGAGAGTTGATTCCGTCAAATCGGATATAACCGAAGCTATCGAACGTTACATCATTGATTTGAGATCGAGGCAGCGTTTGCTGCATAACGAGGCAGAGACATTTCTTCAGGGAGAAATTCGAACTTTGACTTTGCAGAAAGATAATGTCGAAGTTGAAATGGCAATGTTAGCGTCTTTCGTTGAAACAAACGAATCACTTTTTAGGAGACGTTTCTTAGTTTTGCCAGATGATGACGTAATGGATTTGAAGCGACAGAGCGAAAATCTACTGGAAAAACTTCGGAGCTACAATGCAGACCGTTACCGCCTCCCGCAAGACAGATCGATCGAATTTAACACAGATGGGACTCGAATTTCAAACTTCATATCCAATTTTGGTGAAATAAACACATCCCCGCCGAGATTTTCGATGACAGATGAATCATCCAGTGATTCTTCTATTGAAAACACGCTCCCCGTGACGTCAGAAGCGACGAACTTTCGACCTTCCTCCAACCAATCCCAGATTCCGTTGACTCTCCCGCCATTATCTTCCACCCAATCAGCAGCTTCCTATCAACTCCCGACGGTTCCGTCAACTACAGCCGTCACAACGCAGTCCTCCCCTCACGCCGCGTCACTATATCAACAACAGTCCCTTCTAGTGGACGAGGAACTGCCATTCTTTGTCAACCAGGACGACCTCCCCGTTCAGTATTCAGACCCACCTTCCTTCGAACTTGAATATTCCCCGATATCTTCTCCACTTCCGGTGACAAATCAACCTATGTTCTTTAACTCTACGTCTTCATACCCCCGTCCCATGCACAGCTCCACCAGCAGTCAAGTGAGAACGTCCGGCACAACTTACTCTCAGTCGCCTCGTTTTGGACTAGACTCTACCTACCCTACGTGGACAACCTTGACAACATCCACAACAAGGCCGACGGCTTCAACCACAAGATCACCGACAAACCCATCAGTTTACACGAGCGCGGCGTCCTCTGCCCCCGTGTCGTCTGCTTACGCCGGGGGCTCTGATACCTGGAGACTTCCATATTATGCCAGAGACTTTGACACTGATTCAGAAACAAGTAGCGAGGGAGTAAGATCTGCGCGACGTTCACTGTCACTACAAGAGAGAAGACGTCACAATCTGTCTGACACAAGGTTAGCCACGCTTCTTGGCGGCTCCACCCCCTCCTACAACAGCCACCACCCTCTCTCTGCTTCAGAAAGGCGGTTCAGAAGTCTAAGCACAGGGGCCTCGGCGTATAGACTGAACGAGGCCCGAGCACTGATCGCGTCCACGCGACAAGCTACAGCCGACCGAATCAGATCGATCGTAGAGGAATCGCACGATTCAACCTCTCCCAGTAGAATAGACAGGGGCAGTCCAGTGGAAAGAAACAGCAGTCCGACAAGAGTAAGGTCCCTTAGTTCCAGTCCACGATCCCGTCCTCCCGTGCGGTTCAATATCCACTATGATGATGGTGACGATTCAGACTCGTCCACTTCCGGTGAACTGTTACTTGTGCGGCCGTCGGTGACTTTTTACGAAAACGAAAGCACTGTCGTTGCAAGTTCGCTTATTAGATACACGGACAAAGGAAGAGCGATATTTCAGGTAGGATCACGTGGAACCGAGCACTCTGAATTCACCTGGCCAAGGGGGGTAGCAACGACGTCCAGGGACAACCAAATCCTGGTGGCAGACAGCCATAACAACCGAGTACAGGTGTTTGACAACAGGGGACAGTTTGTGAGGTCGATCGGGAACTACGGGACGGGGGACGCGGAGTTTGACTCAGTGACTGGTATCGCTGTCAACAGCTTCGGACAGATCGTGGTGACGGACAGAATGAACCACAGGATACAAATCTTCGACCACAACTGGAACTTCCAGCTGACCTTTGGAGAGGAGGGTGTGGAACCGGGGCAGCTACTGTACCCGTGGGGTGTGGCCAGTGACAACATGGGCTTTATTTACGTGTGTGATAAAGAGAACCACCGGGTCCAAGTGTTCCAGTCCAACGGTCGGTTTGTCCGTGAGTTTGGCAGTATGGGACACAGGTTAGGATGTTTAGATAACCCCCATTACCTGGCGATAAGTCCGGACAACCGTGTGTACGTGACGGACAGCAACAACCACCGTATCCAGGTGTTCAGTATGTACGGCGACTTCCTGTTCTGTTTCGGCTCCCATGGTTCACTCCAAGGAGAGATGAAACTCCCGAAAGGCATTGCGATAGACGGTCAGGGGTTCGTCGTGGTAGCGGACAGCGGGAACAACCGTATCCAAGTGTTCCATGGCGACGGGCGGTTCTACTGTATGTTTGGTTGCTATGGCAGCGAGAGCGGACAGTTCCGTGGTCTGGAAGGAATCGGTATCCTTGGTAACGGTGACGTTGTTGTGAGTGACAGGGAAAACCACAGGATTCAAATGTTCTAAAATGAAAAGTTTTTTTCGCGACCAAAAAAGTTGGTAATATTTTTTTTCTCGTAAAATTATGTAATGGTTTCGATGCCAGCTTTCTAGCATTTTGATTAAGGTGCTTCAATGTGAATTTATTTTCACGGGCATGAATACATGGAAAATGTATATGAATTCTAAGTGTGCCAAAATTTGATGTGTTGATGTGTAGTCTCAGGTCGAATTGCACCAGACAATCTCAGTGAGTGAAAGTCCGGTAAATTGTTTGCTTTGAATTTTAGTTGGACTTTAAGATGGCTGGATGGCAGCGGTCATTTTCAGACTGTATTGGTCTCAAGTTTGTGAGCTTTGTGTAAAAATATAGAATAATATTTACTTAAGTTTTAACGTTAAAATATTTGAATTTTAACTTACTAAATGATAGTTGATAGCTTAAATGATCATGTCCAAAAATTTTAAGATGGTTAATTTGGTGATCACCCTGCCTCCTTAAATGTGAATTTCGTTTTTTTGGGGGGAAGGGGAGGGGGGGTGTCATGCATTTAATTTGTTTAAATAATACCCAGAAAATGAAATTAGATCATATCATTTGAAAAACATAAATATAATAATTACTTTTATATATATTTAAAACGAAATTTTCTAAAAGGAACGAGACTAATACATAATAACCAAAGACTAAATGATATCTGTGTGTTTATTCCACTATCATAAATGAATATATTTTTTTGTATGTATGAATGGCATATACTTCAAAGGTTATCTATTTTATGAACGCTATTTTACCGCGATGCATATTGGAGCCAGATTCCGTTTTCGGAGTCCCGACTAGACTGTCTGTATTTTGAATCAGTTTTGCGTGAATTGTGATATTAATGGTCCCGCTAATGTTACAAACAAATATTTTTGGGGATTTTTTTTTATTTCCATAATATGAAATCACTTAAATAAGTTTTTGAAGCCAACAAGTAGAAGAAGTTAAAATTGAAGTAAAAAGACCAGTTTTCACTTGACATTCACTGTTGTGTTAACAATGGCTTATCGAATGAAATACCCGGTACTAGTATGGAAAACAGATGCTTAACTGCATTAATTTTTTTTCTGAATTTCAATCCTTTTTCAACATTTCTTTGATTTATTTTTTTCTTCAAAATCTCATTTTGATAACGATATCTCTAGTTAAAACGGTTAAAAAATTAAACGACTAGTGGATTTCATACCCTTGCGGTACAAATACTTCACAGCCGTATGCCGTATGTTATCTTATCAAAAGGATTATTTTTTAAAAATTGTTACATTTGAAGATCATATGGCATCATGTTATTTCATTTTATATAAGTAATAAGAGAGAGAGAGAGAGAGAGAGAGAGAGAGAGAGAGAGAGAGAGAGAGAGAGAGAGAGAGAGAGAGAGAGAGAGAGAGCACTCTACACTATCATATTGGGTTTCATTATTGTTTTGATATACATGTGCATTTGTTTCTTTACGCAGCATCACCGAACAGTTCGTTGTCATTTACCGTGAGGGTACTTTAATTATAGTAAAAAATGTTGCCTGTGTTCATTTTTGTGCATACGTCAGAAAGGATTGTTTATTTTTCAAATCCTGTGTATATTTAACATACCTGTATGCATATCTATACCTGGTATGTACATTGTTAAATATACTCATCCAATAAAAGAGCATAACGAATTCGACATTTTGTTTTAATTTTTTTTAATTCTAATTTTAGTTTTTAAAAAATCTTGGAGTGTAAGACTGTAAAAATTAAACACATGTTAGATATTATTTTGAATAAATGAAAAAAAAATATACATGTATACCCGATTGATTTTAGAAATACTTAATCAAACAGAAAAAACCCCACCCTTCTCCCTAAATAGAATCCTCTTTGGGACATTTTCTTTGGAAATTGCTATTTCTTTTCTTTTTTACCGAAACAAGACAAATAGAAAAATGATGTTATGTTTTTAAAACTGCTGGGAAAGGCTAATCAGACACCTGGTCAGTGAAGAGAAAAACTAGAGAAAAGAACTGATGGAAAGCTATATATTAAAGATACACATCTTGTACATTTTTAAATCTTTGTAATATAAACAAGACTTGTACCATGTTATAACTTATTATACTACATGTAGTTACACATCCATCTGTTTTACGCAGATTTGTTTGTTTGTGACTTCATCAGGCACTGTTTAGTGTTTGTCAAATTCAATGTTGTTTGAACCCGTGTATGTTCTATTCCGCTTTAAATGTGTAAACAAACACACGATTGCATAACAAAGAGTTGTGGGCTTTGTATCTCGCTTAAACTCGTCGATTCACTATCAGATTTTGGAAGATTATTAAAATTATCGTTATGTTAATGAACCATTAACATTAAAAATGGAAAGCAATCTTCGAAGAAAAAATAACATAAATTCATCACCCTATATTTATATTTTTCTGTATCTTTGTCTGTGGTAAAACCGCGAATCGATTTTGCATTAATAGTCCCATAAATTCAAATGTCATATCGTTGGGGCGCAAACAGGGTTTGCATAATTAAATGTTACTATTCTAATATTTAATTGCACAATTTCAAAAATAAAAAGGAATATTAAAGTGATAACGAGTGATATCGATCTTTGAATATTATATTATATATGGAGCTTTATTGGATTTGACCACGCCCCGAGAAAATTTATCACCTCGTGATAATCAAAGAACAATTCCTTATTCCTGAATTAAAATATCGAAATATATATATATATATAAACTGGGATTTTGAAATAACTGTGGGGTCGTCGTTACTTCTGATCCCTTGAAATCCCGTTTCTTCACCGGATATTTTTTCTTTTTTGGATGGATGAGGGGTTGGAGGTATCAAAGATTGGAGTTCCTTCATATAAATTCATCAAATAAAATAATATGCAAATGGTTTCCAGATTGGGGGATTGAACCAAAACGTAAAGTTAAAACTTGAGATTTTTCGGTAGAATAATAATTTGTGATAGGTCAAGATCAGATAATAAAACTCTTTTATCACAAAATTGCAGGGAACTTTATCAACAAAAAAAATGTCACATACAGGTATGCATTATATTTGTTGATACTGTACAAAAAGGTTAGAATCTGGCGGGGAACGAAGAAAGAGATACACCACAAATTTGTGTCAGGAAAATGACGCAGATCCTATACTGCTGGTAAATACCAGGCATATACCGCATAAACAGATCTGACCTCTGACCTTTTTAATCAGGTTTCTCGCATCGATGCCAACAATTTCGTCGTGCCATCCACACCTGAATGAAAGAAAAGAGGTTATGTACCGCATCACCTAGCGACGGGCTGCATCTGCCTTCTGTGTCTGTGATTGAGGTCACATTCTTAATGAGTTTGTCGTTTACGGCCTCTGTCTAATTAGATCACTATTAATATGTTTATGCATCGTCTTTATAGATGACTACATTCTTGTACTTTCAATAGTTTGATTTACTGTGTTATTGGTTTTTCAATAACTAATTCAAATTTGAATTTTCAAAACTAATCATATATACCTTATTTACTTATGTTGTAAACCATGGATGTCCAAGGATCATAGGGACCTACTTAAAAGTTCAATATTAAGTTATACATGTATATGCAAAATTCAGTAAAATGGCTGCATGGGGTAATCTTTATGAATTCATTTATCCTAGTCAAAATAGTATCTTGTTCTTTTCTACACTTGATTTATTTCATAGAAAATAATTCAAATTTAAAAGATTTTATTTTTGTTATTTTTAGAAAAAGTGTCTCCCCCACTAAAAAAAAAAAAAAATTGGGGGGGGGGGGGGGGGGGGGGAATTTGCAGTTCATATAAATTCAGACCATTTCAGCTAAGAAAAATATTCATACTTAAGGTAACAATATTATATCAAACACAGACCTTCACCTATAACATTTTTTTTAAAATTATTTCAGGTGAAGGAATTTTTATACAGAATTTTGAGATAAAAATAATTTTTTTTCTTTAAATTGAATACATCTATTACTTTTTAAACAATTATTTTGATATTACATTTAAATGTAAATTATGGTTAATATTTAACTTGATCATGAGTTTTAGGTCAGGCTTATCTATACATTGAACAAATTCAAAGGGAAATAAATCCCCATTTATATACACATTCAATGTAGAATATTCAATTACAGTTACCAGGGATGTATATATACTACATGTATTTAATGTAATGGTCATTATCTTTATTTGGACTAAATCTAATGATATTGAATTTTTACTCAATCCATAGTATAATGAGCCACAGGAAAATGTTAACAAATATAAACCTGACATCACTTCTTTTCAGGATAAAGTTTAAAAAAGATGGCTTACGAGGAAATAAACAGCAAGTTGAAAATTTCACCGGGATATGAACTTGGTTTGTCACATGATCAAATCCTGTGATCAAATCTGTAATAAAATTCTCGGATGATTTGATAATGTACCAACCAAATTCTGATATCCTGGTGAACTTTGTAACATTGCTGTTTATAACTTATATTTATTTTACCTTTATGAAAGGCAAAACATTCTGAATTATTAACAATGGCATGTTTTTAAGTTTACAATAATGCAACCGATAAACGATAAGCGCGTGTGTTTATAATTGTAACGTCATTAAAATGTTCAAACTGATTTGTATTCTCTTTTGAGAAGTGGACAGGCATAGCCTACATCCAAATGTGGATGTAGGCTATGCCTGTCCACTTCTCAAAGGAGAATAACTGATTTGAACTGTTTCACTATTCTATAGGTTCATATTTAACATGAAACATATTTGCAAATGTAAATATTTCAGATTATATGGTCATGCACTGCTAAAAAAAAGTTGATTTCTAATCTAAATGTATATGAGAGAGGAAACAACACTAAAATCGACTAGTATATGTAGTAAACACTAGAAGATTTGGCAAGGTGTCTTCATACTCAAAACCAAGTTGAAAAAAAAACATTACCTTGGAGAAAAGACTGTTTCAAGTATATTGCATGAAAAGACTTTGTTAAGATTGTGACCATCCTAAAGTGTCTGACATAGAGCATATGAGGATATGAATATCGGCATTGCATCCTCTTCACATTAACACTCATTTTGATACGCCCTTAATATCAACCAAAGAATTTTAATAAATTGATTAAAAAAAAAAATATATATATAATTTATTTCCTCAACTCTTGTGGCAAAAAATTAACATTGCAAAAACATAATCAAAAATTTGTCCTATGTCAGGGGAATGCCTCTACATATTTTCTTCAGAAGTAATGAGAATTGTTTGTGTCCTGTCTTAAATCAATGTGATTTAATATTATGTTAGAGGCAAATATATGTAAAACCATAGGAATCTATAATTTTGTAACACACAATTTAGGGCAGCAGAATAAGGAGTCCTCAAATAACACAGGTGCTTTACTAGATCACTTAGATTAACACGGCAGATGTTGATATATATCTAAACATATAAATCATGAACTTTTTCATTAAAAAACTTAAAGGAGGGGCACTGCCCGGCCATGACAAAATTCTCCAATAACATGAATAACACAGGCCATTGTCCTAGATCGTCTAGATTATCATGTCAGATATATATGCTTACAGATATTGTTTTAGCAACACATGACAAACTTGGCTCAGCAGACTTAGAAATCTTCCAATAACACAGGTCCGAACCCTCCCTCTCTGAACTGTTTTAAGACTAGCGTGGCTGCTGCAACGTAATCGGGAAAAAACTGATGTTCCCTAGAGTCCGGCGACTTTATTCGTTTCACTAACTGATTCTCCTTTGCTACATGGTTAAGGAGAACTTTAACATTGTCCGTTGGTTCAGGTAGACCGAAATGTTCCACGTATCTAAAGTCACTGTTTTTGTTAAACCAAAACAACATATAATCAGCGATAAGGTCCTCACCCACAACATGGTCGGGGAAACACCCACAGAGGGCCAACTTCATCCCCTCTTCTAGGTCGGAAACCTGTGGGGTCAGAATTCCCGGAGTGTCCATTAGAAAAACCGGGGGATTAAAATTGGCTCGGATTTTTCCTGACAGCACCTTTGTCACACCTGCGACGGCTCCGACCCGCAGACTCTTTTTCTTGATGGTTGTATGTGAGCGTCTTACGTAGTTTATAAAAGTTGATTTTCCTACATTAGGTACACCGATTACCGCCATTTCGTAGTCCTCCGCTGTCTCTCTGTTATATCGAGGCTTACTGTGGATAGCCTCAACCACTAATGGAAACAACTGATGCTTTATGATTTTAGAATTGGCCGCTGTTAGGTTAGTAAACAACACTTTATCCACCCCTTCTTCCTGTAGTTTCTTCACGATATCTGTTTTCCTGCTCAGGTCTGCTAAATCACATTTATTCAGAAGTAACACGTGTGCTTTCATTTTCATCATGTCTTTGAACAAAGGTGTGCGCCCAGAGAACGGAATCCTCGCATCGTGAATCTCCAGCACACAATCAATCGATCTCAGACGCGCCAAAAGCTGCGCGATGCCCTTCTGCATGTGCCCGGGGAACCATTGTACTCTGTGTCCCTCTGGAAGTGCGAATGTCTTCCTAAAATTTCCAGAAAACGTCAAGAATTTGTTTGACATTTCTTTCACATTTTTCCCCACATGGGCGCAGCCATTAATCGAGTGCCCGGATAAACAAGACGGTACCGAGTGGTTTCGTCACTACCACTTGTTCGGTCTGGAAAATTTCGCAAGTTATATCACTAAATAACACGATATTGTGTAAGTGTGTTTAGCGTTTTGGATTTACTGCATGATTCATAAACAATTAATAATATTGTTTTTAAAAGGATGTACTGAAGTCCAGTTTCAAATGAATCAGCGAATATATACTTGACCACATGTGCTTAATTGTTGATATATTACTTCTGTTTATATTTAGATGGGCATGGTTTTCATATATTAAGATGTTTGTTTGCGGTAATTTCTCTTAGTGAAAGTATGAATTAGATCAGAAATATTTCATAATAGGATAACTTATTGAAAAAAGGGGCAAAGACTCTGTTGGGGTCTACACTTGGGGGTGGGTGACGGAAGGAGGGTGGGTCGATCTTGTCATCAAGCACCTGTGTATTTGACCACTGTAGACTAAAGTATCTTTCGGCTATTCTTAAGCCTCCTTTTTTCGACTGGGCTATCCGAGCTGATTTGACATCGCTCCATAAAATGAACCCCCGCTTGGTAATGGCGACGTCTCCGCTCTGAGTTGAGGGCCCTCGGATATGGTTTTACGCAAGCTGTGTGGTTTTCAGTACTAAAGTACTTTGTTTAAGAGAATATTCTCACCTTCAAACATTTTTTTGTTGGTGAAAACTATAGCTAACTTAATTGTTTACAATCCTCTCGCATGTGTAACTGCTCCTCCGCTGACACAATTTAGCTGTTAACACTAAATGAATTCAGTTTTAAAATGAATGCATTACATTACGATAAATCAATACAGGAACTTTTGATAAATGGGTTTTGAATGTTATTTCGTAAATTCATTCTGCATTGCATTATTGCGTATCAAATTAAATTTGAATTTAAATTTAAAAGGAACCACTATGGTAATGTATCTACACATGATTGCATCAATAATTACAGTCCATAAATCAATTTGAAAAAAACCCAAACCAATTATTAATGTAACAGTAACTGTTTTAAGATACAACATTTGTACAACAAGTCGTGTATATGATGCGACCCATGGCCTGATGGACTTTATCGATTTTATTTAAGGAATAAGGAATCATTCTTAGAGTATTATGAGGTGATAATTTCGGTCGGGACATGATCAAATCTATCACCTCATAATATTCAAAGAATGATTCCTTATTACTTATATGTATATAATTTTAAGCCATTGTACGGTTAATTATTTATATATGAATTAGCAAACCCCGCTAGCGCCCCAATTATACGACATTTGAAGTTATGGGTTTTATATATAGTAAAAAATCGATACGCAGTGTTATCACAGGCAAAGACACTGGAAAATGTAAATTAAATATATTTATGTATCTACAAAACCCTCTGTTACTTCTACATGTATTGCTCCAAATAATAAATTCCTAGCAAACTCTAACTAGGATGCAATCATTCTGTAACTTTAATGCATGTATGAAACAACCCTCTTATAATCAGGTACATTGACGATAGAACCATCTTAAAAAGGCTTTGGACTTTCAGTAGGGCGTATAACTCTATTTTTGTGTCAAAACAAGTTAAAATGACGCTGGTTTCGAGCGAAATACACCGATTGCGTAGTCTTTGCTCAAAAGCCAGACAAATCTTGTTGATTCCAAGGAACCATGGCTGAGTGGCCAGCAATGAAAAAGACAGGCCAAGTCACACTGCCATTTTGACACAGCTTTGGGTGCTTGGGTGTAAAAACAATTTATAAATTTTGTATCAAGGTGAGTTTAACTAAAGAGCCATTTTGCATTTGATTAGTTTTATGGCTATCGTATCGACAAACTGAAATATGGAAGTTACAAACTAGACTTACAAATGAATTTTTTTTTTCAAATCGATATGAATATTGATGGTTTTATATTCATATTTCATATTTGTCCCTGTGGATTAACAAAGAACATTAATGCAAATGGCCTCAACAGTCTATCGCTGTTCAACGATTTTCAGAATTTCGGAGTGTAACAAAGATCCGATTTTAATCAGATTTAACCCGCCATTGAACATAAAGGTTTGAATAAACTCAACTCAGAATTGAATTGTAAACATATTGAATACATAGAAATTGAACACATATGTATATATTTGTGTTAATGTATCTAAATATGCCGAAAAAATCCAACACTATTAATGAAATTAAAAAGAAGAGATGTCGGATATATTTTATTGACGCAAAAAATGTTTCAACAAATCAACGTTTCTAAAATATGTGAATCAATAATTTTTTAACAAATACAGAAATGTATAGAAAAATATTTCTGATCACAGCTTAAAGTAAATGCAAACAATTTTGTAACAATGAACAATTAACAGGGACTTATGAAAAACATCGGATGTACAAAATAATTCAAATAAGGCACCATCACAGTTAAAGTCTCGTTTTATATGCACTATATTGAGGATCACAGTTAAATAAAGAAGTAAAATTTCTCTTCTTCTCTCTCTCTTTAGATAAATTTCGGTTATACATGTAAGTTGAGGTCAAAGAAAACAAAATAAAGGGAAACAAATGATTCACAATTTTGTTTTTAAAACAACATGTCCACACGCATAGCTCCGCGGTGATTGGGTCGATGGACCTTCTTTCTCTGTCCGACATTTTCCAGCGTCGTTACTCTGTCCCTCAGAAAGGAAGTAGTGTAGCTATTCTCTGAGCATAGGCACTTGATGACCACAACCAACATGACGACGATTCCCGCGGAAAACAGGAAGCCGAGCCCGAGCCCAATAATCATCTCCCTGCTCCCATCGAACGTGGAACCAGACGGCATCTGTAAAAGTAGGTCTTCTGATATCGAATCAAGAGCTACTACATATACATGTTATTTCTAATCAATATATTAATATCTTAAAATCAGTTTTCTGTTATTTCTATAAAAAATCTACACAATATTCTGTCGCATGTACGTGTGATATCTATTTAATAGCACAAAGTGGTATGAGACACCTCCATACATCCTAACCAAATAAACAATAAAATCAAGTAAGATTTTACAATTCTGTTCTTTCTCAAAACCGTTACCTAATAGCGTAGCGCAATAGGTTTAAACATTAGCTACAAATCTGTAAGTCGCGAGTATCCCGCTGGGCTTTAATAATTTTTACCTTTTACCAAAAAAAATTAAACATATCTTTTAGTCAAATATGAAATTTCAAAACTCTGAACAAGAAAAAGCATTTTGTTTACAATGTAAATACGTTTATCCACACTAATATCGACAGGTGTCCCAAACCACCTTAATTTACTCATTTTAAATTTCATACAATATCTCTCTATTTCAAGTTAGATCCTTTTATACTACACGATGCCAAATTACTTGTGATATTTTTAATTTCTTTCATACTTATTGAAACCAAGTAGTCATACATGTAATATTTTGAACGAAATTTAAGCGCGTGAATTCTAATTTAGTCTTCTAGTACTTTATATTAAATAGAATTTGCTAGTACTTTCTACTGGAATCTAACTTGAAATATTATAAAAATATTGTATGAAATTGTAAAGGACTGGAAGACTGAATTAGAATGATTAAATACATGCATAAGGTGTATATTTTCATCGATTAGATATAACATGGAAGTTACTATATGTGTATACGCGTGGTCTAAAGAAGATGGGGGGATAAGATGGCGCAAATGCCCATTCGGTTTAGTTGTAAAATACAATTTTGAATTTATTTTTTCCCGATTAAATCTATTCAAATATATTATTATACAAGTTTACAAAATCACAATTTCTAACTATATTCAGTTTTTAATATGTTTATCAAAAAATAAGAAAAATAATATTGCCTGAATTTTTTGTGGTATCGAACCCATAACATTAAAACCCTAGATATATAAGGTTAGCTTAGTCAGGTACTCTAACCACTGAGCCATTTCAGACACAACAAAGAAGGCTGTTTAATTTTTTGTATCGTGTATTATAAGAGGATCATTAATATAATATATATACATGTAACAATTAAAAGTTCAAAATACATGGTGTTTTTTTTTTACTCCTTTAAAAATTTCAACATTGTTGATGTTATCCTCAGTCTTTACATCTGCTGCTAATTTTAGTATTTGTAACTGTTACATGTATAATTGGCAAATATTATCAGACCGCAGACATAATCAGAATCATAAACATCCACCAAGAATTATTTTCCTCTATTTCTTACGAAGATTGATTGTTGTTCATAGCTCATTAGAAATATCTTGATATTGCAGATAGACTTCAAACAAATAATGGTTCGAGTCTATCTGCAATAACAAATAATTTGAAATTGACACCCCCGAGAAAACCATTGTCAACCGACGCGAATATTTATTTTATAAATATACCGATTGTCATCATAATAAAGAACTTAACTGACTTCTTTAGGAATGACGTGAATTCTACGGCGAACCGTACGCGCATAATTTACGGGCATGGAAAAAAAAATTCGGCTTGTTACTCGTTGCCAAGTGTGTTGCTAACACTGAGGGTGAAAGAACGGAGTATAAACTGCGTATAAACTGAGTCTAATCATTTCACTTTTTAACTCGAAAGTATGAAAAATGAGATTGTGGCATTTGCATCTTTTATGGCTTGTGCTTATGATAATTTTATATAATACCGGTTACTCAATTTAATTACTGAAATTGAAAAAAAAAGCATTTGAAATATTATTACCCAATAAAATGATTAACAAAAACACATTGCCATTTATTTAGGGAGAGCGAGGAGGGTACCTAGTTGTGCTTTCTATCAGCACGGAGGTTGCAAACAACTAAAACATGTTATTGTATATTAAACAACATCTTCGCTAGCCAAGGGTTAATGATCTAATCAACCCCTCGATTAAACAATAGTTATATCAAACAACCGGTAAACACATTTTTAAAAAATCTAAGTGGGTGTCATATAAAGTTTGTGAAACAGGTTGATGAAATCCTAAGACAAAGTTCGGTAGAGATCAAAGTCATTTGATAGATTTGTTGAACTGGATTCTGGAGATAACAACTTTAATAATAATGAATTATATAAATAGAATATAAACTTAAAATGAATATACATGTAAATGCAAAGCTTTTATTAGGATGTATTTGCATTTTAATTCCATTGGCATCGACGATAATATAAATATTTAATGAAATTATAGATTTTCGCCCAGTAATTATAGAGTACTGATGTACACAAGCATAAGAAAAAAATGCAATTTCACAAGTTATAATGCATTCGATAACTTCTATATTCAGTGAACATGGTGTTTTACATGTACACGTAATCTGCAACAAATTTGTCTCGACACGCAGTGGAAAACTATGATAATTATGTATGCCAGTAAAGCGATTTCAGTTCGTTTAATCAATATGTACAATGAATTCTTTGAAGGTATATAAAATATTGAAGAAAAAAAGTTTTGAAGAGTTGAATGCAATTGGTTGTTTTAAGGGGCATGTACAAAAAATGAACAAAAATTTGCTAATTTTTTTTATCCATATAGACGTTAACTTTATTAATATCCACACTATTTTGTAAATTTTGTTAATAATCTTCATCAGAATATATGTTTAGAACGTTAGTACAAAGACCAGAAATTTACATTTAGAATTTTTTTGTCAAAACCCAACTAGCTACAGAATCGTTCATTAAAAAGATAAAGTTAGGTTTCAGTGGAATATAGATTTGGTTGATACGTGATCAAATCTTCTCAAACACAGAAAAAACGTTTTTTTGCAAATTATTTCCAGTCAAACAGTTTTTTAAAGAACATTTTTCATTTCAGAAGCGATTTTAACAAGTGATCCGTGTCCAATTTACTCTTCATTTTTTTTTTGGATCATACACCTGAATTAAATTGAAGCTTGGAAACCTATGGTTATGTATCTTTGGAAATAGTTATTTTTTTTTTTGAAAGCATGATTATTTTATAGCAAACATAGTCTTTATATAGACCAGATTTGAATATGCACGGAAAGTCACAGGTATAAGTTAGAAAAGCCAAATATTATATGCTGAATTGTTATATGTTTTTATTCAAATTTAAGGAACGTAGATTACATAAATATTAGAATAAAAATCACAGGATGGATAATTTTTGTAGCAAAAATGATACTTTATCTAACCGCCAAAAAAACAGAAACGACCTTAAGGTACCTCACTACACCTTCACTTACACTTCTTAAGACACTACGTCACAAGATGGCGATTTAAACGTTTTGTTGAACTGTTTATATCGTTCAATTGTGTTGTATAACGCCGTGGCTCAGTTGTTTAAGTATTGGGCTTCTGAACCGCAGATCATGACTTTGAATTCGCCTGGAGCTTTTGCTCATGTTTACTGGAATGAATTTTCAGAAATGTAATTTTTCATCCAAAATTGCACATTGTTTTGCCTATTGGACTGAAAAACTTTTTATCCATTAAGATATCTATCTTAATCAAGTGATTTTCAGCTGATTTGAGAAAATATTTCAAGGTGTAGTGAGCCATGTGCACCTTAAATGAAAGCTTCCAATACACGGGTATTTGTCTGTTTACATGCGCTGGTAGCCATTGAATTGACTTGATTTCGCCATTTTGTTAGCAGGGACATAATAATGATTAAGCAATCAAAATATTTTTAGTAATTTCGTCTATTTTGTGAACAATATGGTAATACTATATAGTTTTTATGCTATACTTTTGCTAACGCGAACATTGCAAATGTCAAAAAGAATGATACAATACTAAATATTGAATTACAAATTAATTTTTGACTTATCTTATTTAAAAGTAAAGAAAATGTAAAACACAAGCAAGGATGAATCCATAGCTTCTTCAATTAAAATTTATCTTTTTGTCCAGACAACTAAAAACAACCAACAAATAAACTTATTAACTTTTAACAAACGTATATTTCTTTAAAAAAGAAATGGCTGCAATATGATCAGAGAAATCGAAATTCAATTCTTTATGGATAGCTTTACATGTATGAACAAACAACAAAAATACCAACAGGTATATTGGTTTTGAAATGTATTGTTTTGTGAACTCATAAATTCATGTAGCAGCATTTTGATCTTGAATTTATCAATGGTTTATTTAATACAGATATTTATCATATTTGCTCTTTTTCAAGGTCGTTGTCATCAATAGAAGTGTACATATGTTGAAAGAAAAGAAACATAGATGAAGTGAAACGCTGAACCAGACCCTCAGTTAATAGTTTAATGTCTTTTTGTTGTTGTCATAATTCATTATATTAACTAAACATTAGTTTGTTATTACCAAACATATATTGCATTAAATTGCTTGCTTTGTTTTCAATTAAAAAAGTGAATAACCTTTCATGTACGAAAATATGGCACCTTTGTTATAAATATGTTTCATGAATATTTAATTATTAATGAGAAAATAAATTGATAAATATGGAGATTGTGTCTTAATCACTTTCATTTGTGATAAGCTATGATAGTAGCCCCAAACAAACAAAATAATATTTGAAAAAAATACCCCCTCTCTCTCCTACCCACAACGGATAAATCAAACAACCAAAAATAATGATTGTTAGAAGATTTAAAACTTTCATTCTATTTAACAATCATATTGTCACATTACATGATTTTATTAGTTTTCATAACACTATTGTTTAATTGGATAAAAACGCGTTTTACAGGGACAAAGTAATTGAACGTTTATTCTATCATATCTATTTGAAGAATTCAAATGCTATGATATAAAATGCCTGTGCTATAGTTAAAAGTTGTATAAGTCTCACCAACCTTTTTATTTCGTCGTTGATTTCCAAGACAGCACTTGGGAGTTTATCACCGAGGGGTTGAGCAGGTTAAGCAAGTCTTCTCTCGATTTGGAAATAAAAAAGCACACTATATGCAGCATAGAACATTAGCAAAGACCCAATTAAATTTTCTATTTGATTTTTTTTTCTAAAAAAAAACACAACTCTTGTCGACTGCATCCTAAACCGATATGTAGATTCAGTTGAGCAGCTGCATTGCAGCACAGTTAATAATTGATGCGAACTTTCAAGTATACTTTCTGCATTGTTGATTTAGGATATTTGATTGACAATTTTGAATAAAAGGATTAAAATGAAATAAAATTCACCAACATCAAAGAAAACCCTTTCGCTATTCTGATGCACTTCAGCATAACCCCAGTTAAGGTATCCGATCCATAATAACCCCGGATTTAATGAATAAAGATGCAATATGTATATATGGGCTAAATACTATGTATACTTGGACATCATTTTCATGTTTAAGTATCAGTATGTAAGAGTGTTAGTCTCCTAGTAAGTGACCTTTTCCCGTTCTTGAAGCGTTGCCCCACCCCCTCCCCTTTTGCTTTTAATCTATAAAAATCAATTCTTAAAAAATCTTTTCAGCTCAAAAATGTTTCAATAGATTTCTAAATTGTAGTGATTAAATACATCTTTCCACCAAAGCTTTTATTGATAGTATTTATTTAGTCTTTAATTTTTCAATTTCAAAAATTTGCTTGTCCCCATAGACCTTGATTCAATCTTCATTAATTAATTACTGCTTATGGCTTAGGTTATAACATTTTTGGAAATTTCTCTTGAAAAATCCTTTCAACTCTAATATGATTCTAATCAATATCAGCGTATTCAATATATGATGGATATTCAACGTTAGAAAATAAGGTCCTAGTATGGATTGGATTAATTAACTCATTTCATGACAGTTATAATAACGTAAGCAGTGAGGCTAGGACACGATTTAAGCTCAAAAGTTTTAAATTTTGTTTTTCCATATTCAAAATCTAGAATGGTAAATATATGGAGTTTTAATGATTTGTCAAAGAATGAATTCAAAGTAAAATATTGAGTTTCAAGCAAGATACAGATTTTGAGTATTCTTTGTTATGTAAACAAAGCTTGAGTCTTGTTATTGTTCACCTATGTGCAATATTAGTTAGACTTAATCAAATGGTGCTTTTTTGTCAATAATATTATTTATGAACACATTAAATCAGTTTATTTTGTTTGGAACGAATTGTTTTGTCAGAGAAAGGGTTATTTCTGTACTCTGCATTATCTGTTAACAAATAATGTAGTAGAGCTATATTTACATAACAATGATTTCTTACTTCTGTGTCCCGCTTGTAACTAGATTTCTATAATTCATAATTTTGTCTATTATTAAAATTGTTTAAATTGCACAAGTAAACAATTTTAAACATAAAAAGATGTTAATAAAAACTTTTCAGTCAACGGATTGTTACATGAACTCAATAGAAATGTGATTGAATTGCAGACCTATATCAATCAGTCATTTTAAGTTCCTTTTTCGATATTTTTCAATTTAAAAAATAGCAAATATTGAACCTGTGAACTCAGTTTGCCTGAATGAAAAATGGCAAACTGTCTATGTATCGACCTATGTATCAATGTATCATGGTACCATTACAGTTTTAAGGGACTATTAAAACCTTTTTAACATCAGTTAACACAAACCGGATGATAGAGTCATTATTTACATGAACATTTTTCTTCCTTTTCACGTTTCAAATTGATTCTAGCTACTTCTTCGGTAAGTAGCTTGAAATTGACGTTGCATTTTTAATCAGAGTAGTTTTTGTTATGGTAGCAAAATGGAGTTTGTTTCTGATGAAACGACAACCCTCCTCATCGACCACCGGCAAACTTCACAAGAATGTAAACTGCTAAAGTGAATAGTTAATAAAAGTTTCTTCTTCATGTATAATTGATAAGCAAATAACAACTCACAGCGCGCTCTCTCTCTCTCTCTCTCTCTCTCTCTCTCTCTCTCTCTCTCTCTCTCTCTCTCTATATATATAAATCAAGGGCTTTAGAAAATCAATTTGAACTCTTGAAAATTAGTTCATGCCTATTTTCTATGTATTAAATAAATGTAACCACCAGACTACAGAGTATTTGAGAGTTAGACCTTTCGTAAAACAGATAAAGGTATGTCTGTGATAAGTTGGGGATATATTTAGAAAAGAAACGTATTGATTGCGACTTTAAAACATTACTACGCACAGGGAGCTATTCCCTATAAGGAAAATGAAAGCGGGTATACATGTCTTTATGTGAAGCTTTTAACTCTTATTTTTTCATATATATATATATATATATATATATATATATATATATATATATATATATATATATATATATTAACTCACAACATCTAAAAAATACAATTAGATTGATAGAAAATGAAGAACAATTTTTCCAGTGACATAAATATCGTAGCATGTATCGTTTTTTAGTTATACAGCAAGACCTTCCGGGCGCCTAGATCCCCTATTTAACGGGACAACACCTTTTTTCTGGTCTCACGTGAAATTTCTTTAATTTATGCTCACTTTTTGTTCTATATGCATTAAGAAAATAATTCAAACTAAAAAACATAAGAAGCAAATACATGAGTAAAAATTAGCAATTTTTAAAACATAGATTTCGATCATATAACTAAAGTGGTAAAATTCGAAAAATCTAAAATACAAAAATCAGAGTACAACATTCAAAGTGTCAATATTAAAGATTTCTAAATTTGGAAATATTTGCCACAGACCATTCGGAGCCTTTGTCCGGAAACGAATGCCCCTAAACAAATTTAAAAAGAGAAATAACTCGAACCCAGAAGTTACGATTTCTCATTTTTTGTTACTTAAAAACTAAATCTAATTAACAATACACCCTGAAAATTTGAATGAAATCGGATGACAACCAAAAAAGTTATTAAGGTTTAAAAAATGTCTAGAGGAAGAATAACAATCATGAAGAATTACCGTCAGAATCAGTACAAGGTCTTCCTTTGGAAACGGAAGACCTTAATGGGAAAAGAAAAATAGTGAAATACTTGTTATCAGAATGTAAATTTTTTTGCAATTTTCGCTACCTTCATAACCTGCATGATTAATGAAAAAGAAAAGATTTTGTATGTATATTTACATCTTCCTATCAACAAATTGATAAATTGGTTGTAAAAAGTAAGAAAAATTCACTAAATACTGTTAATGTACATCAATACGTTAGCTAAAAGACAAACAAATCGTCCGTAATGGGAATTTGAGTCTGACATCAAACTGATTATTTCGTGCAGTCCGCGAATGTAGGTCGCTGTAGGTCTTAACCGATTGATAAACGGGAAGTGCAGATTTCAGTCTGGCTGTTTCTTTAGAGCAATGCATTAACTTAAAGTTTCCATAAGAAATAGAGGAAATCATACTCCGTAGATGCAATTATAAAATAGTTCTTTAACAAAAGATAAGATTCAGTAGTGACTTCACAGAAAGTATGTCTATGCACTGGAGTTCTTTTAATTAAAAAAAACCCCAATGAAATGCAGAAAATAGTTGACTTAATGATATAAAGTAGTCTAAAAATAGATGAAGAAGACTTCAGTTGCCTTCTCTAGTTTTGAATAGTCATTACGCTGACTACATCCTGTGCAGTTACTTTGAACATCTCATCAACTATTAGTAAAGAAAAGATCAAACGATGTGTTTTGCATTCAATACATATTTTAGCAATGGGAACTATACTGGCGTGCGACCGGTTCTCGCCGAGTACCATTTCTCGCCAGTAAATTGTAACGTCATTTTTCGTCTATAATTTTATGTGTTGATAAAATGACGTCACAATGTACTGGCGAGAAATGGTACTCGGCGAGAACTGGTCGCACGCCAGTATATGTATTTAAATTCAGACCAAAATGTTATTTTAAAATTTCCCCAAGAATGACAAATAATTTGGTCCATTACAAGTACAATACGATATGGTCCATCTCTGAAATAAACAAAAGTGTTATCGATCCGTCTCAAGACCTTTATCAATAGCGATCATCATGCGTATCGACAGCCGGCAGTCAGCGTGACGGAGATCAAAAGAGCACCTGTAAATGTGTATCAAATCACTGAGCTTTACTCAAGCGACAAATTGTTTCAACATTTGAACATTTTACTATTTAATGTAAACATTTTAAAAACACATTAAGAAAATTTGAGATACACAGGTTTAGGAGTTCAAATATCTTTTGTTTCTTGTTTCTTGGAAGTTCACAGTACAACTAGGCAGTGATCTTAAAATCAATAAATGCCACTACCAAACAATCCTCATGGGCAATGTATCAAGTTATTCTTGTACAACATTTAAACAGGTAGTTTAAGGTAATATAATACACTATCAATCATATTTGGATTTAAATTATGTACTCGCTATCTGTTATGTAAACATTCTTCAGTTTAGGGTATTTCTGATCACATGTGTACACAATGGCCGCAGCAGAATAAATGGGCGTTTACCACAAACATTTGTTGCATTATATATTTTATAACCAATAATTTGAACGTTAAATAATTAACAACATTGCTACTGGTTCTCTACCTGTCATTCGTGTTCCTACAGACTTTGTAAATTGACAACCAATTAAAGGTGTCATAAACTGTATGATAGTCAAAGCCAATAAACTGAATATTTTTTATATTTTGATTGTAATTAAATAATGCGAAGTAATTTATTACATATAATACATTATGGTTGTCAATCTGTTATTTTTGTCATTGTCATCTTCATTTAAAAACACAGAAGTGACCTGTAATGCTTTAACTTTTGTGTCAAACATTTTCATAGTTGTTGTGTTTTTTTTAAATTTTACTCCAATAACTTTTTAACACAATCAACGTACTGACACTTCTTCAAAAAGTCATGACTTTGTTTGTTTCAAAATCACAAAGAAACCAACAGGTTATCTCTCCCAGCTATTGAAACAACAACCGGATGTTCTCATGATTGGTTTGACATTTTATCTTCCCGGAAAAATGAACTGAATATAGTATATTTTTTCAGGTAGGTAAAGTTAGCTACTAGTAACTGGCTACTAGTAACAAATTTCTTCATTTCTTGGCGGTTTTGTGAATATATCTCAAGCAGCTGAATATACAGATTGAAGATATATGCCAGACATGCTAATATCAACATTCTGTCAAGTCATCTACATAATATGATCACACAATTACTCAGATATCTCTCTTTATGTAATCAGCTACTTGTGCATTTCGTTACAAATATCATTCTTTTTTTATGTCTGGCATATATCTTCAATCTGTATATTCAGCTACTTGAAATATATTGACAAACCGCCAAAAAATAAATATATTTATAACAAAATGCACTAATAGCTGACTACATAAAGAGAGATATCTGAGTAATTGTGTCGTAATATTATGTGGATGACTTGACAGAATGTTGATATTAGCATGCCTTGCATATATCTTTAATCTATATATACAGCTACTTTAGATATATTCACAAAACCGCCAAGAAATGAAGATATTTGTAATGAAATGCACAAGTAGCTGACTACATAAAGAGAGATATCTGAGTAACTGTGTCGAAATATTATGTGGATGACTTGACAGAATGTTGATATTAGCATGTCTGGCATATATCTTCAATCAATATATACAGCTATTTGAGATATATTCACAAAACCGCCAAGAAATAAAGATATTTGTAACGAAACGCACAAGTAGCTGACTACATAAAGAGAGATATCTGAGTAATTGTGTGGTAATATTATGTGGATGACTCGACAGAATGATGATATTAGCAAGTCGGGCATATATCTTCAGTCTATATATACAGCTACTTGAGATATATTAACAATTGACAGTGATATAGTGCAATGTACATCGTAAGAACAAAAATAGAAATCCTTGGTATGTGTTCTCCCATGGACAGTAAGAAGTAACTAGAAGCCAAGTTTCTTTCATCTCGTAGCCAGTTACTAGTAGCTAGCTTTTCGTACTTCTCGTAGCCAGTTACTAGTAGCCAGTTGCTAGTAGCTAACTTTTATTTAATCTCGCAGCCAGTTACTAGTAGCTAGCTTTTTTAACTTCTCGTAGCCAGTTACTAGTAGCCAGTTACTAGTAGCTAACTTTACCTATCTTATTTTTTCATTAACTTTATATAATTTCTTATATTTAGATTCATTGTTTTTCTCTCAAAGTTAAATTTACATACACATTGAAAAAAGAAAAGGTATATCTATTTTTTTCTTAACTAACGTTTGGTTCTTCATATAAAACGTTCAATTATGTGACTTTCAAGCGGAAACAACTTTTACTTGAGATCTAAAATATTTTTGAAGCTTGTTACTAAGAGTACTTCCCTGTGACCGGAATTTGAATAAAAAGTTAAAATCGTTAATACTATTGTCACAGCGGTAGAGTTCATCACTTCCTATGTCATCTCCGCTTATCTCAGTACAAATCAATGCCATTTTGTATCGTTCAATAAAATTGAAACTATCTTCTGATAGAATTGTCTATTTAAATATGTTTAAAACAACCTAATCATATCAGCATGTTCAAAGTTCGGAGTCATTGTTTTACCCATAACTCAGGACAACGTGTGGCTAAGACTGAGTTAAAAACTGATTTAAGGTGAATTTATATCAAACGATAAATTTAGATTGAGACAAACTGGGTAAAACTAGTTAAGACAGTTCTACAAAAAAAATTAACAAAACTATAGGTCAGATTTTAATTTAAATTTGAGCAAGAAAATACCAAAAGTTTGAAAACAATTTTAATAAAGCTAGACAAAGGTTTTAAATTTGAAAAGTAATAAAAAAGATAATCAAAAGAACCATGGGCATATATAATAACCATACCTGGATTTTAATAAAGTAAAGCAAATCGTTGATGTAATGACTTTATCATAAATGAAATGTGGTGATAACAATCAGTATTCAAAATCAAAGTTAGGGGGGAAAATGATTCAAAAATACCCCTTCCTTTACAATTTCTCTTACCCACAATTTCGCCTTTCCCTCCCACTTTCTTGAAAACAACGCGCAATATATGCAACCTATTTTGGTATATTACCTGTAATGCATCGTTGTAAATTGAAACATTTGAAAATACTGATGATATATTTTTCACAATAAAAAATTCAATGAAATATTTGACAAACAAAATAAAATTGTTAAACACAAATTCAAATAGAATCCATACAATAGCAATGAATAAAAAAGGTACAAAAATATATAATATAGATGAAAATTAAAACAAATAGATAAAATCTTTAAATCAAATAGATTTGATTGAATTTTGCAATGTTGATGTGTCATATACATTATACCTGTAACTTTGTTTATGGGTTAAATGTCATATTACAAATGTAGATGCAGTAATCGTACCAAGAGGTTTACATGTACATGTACTATAGCTTGTAAGATGTCTCATTTTTGTATTTTAAGTTTCATTTTGGGGCATAAACCTGAATTCAAAATTGATGATTATTATTTTTTTTTTTAAAGATTGATTTGTGGTGGTGGTAGTGGTGGTAGGAAGGAAAGAATCGGAGGAATCTCAGATTTTATATATCCTAGCACCAGGTGCCACAAGTTGAAAACTTTTTGTAAATAGAAACCTACAGGTCTTTAATGGTCAATCTTTTATAATATTTAGATTTAATAATAAAGCACACGACATGCATACAGTCAGTTTATTTTTACATCACTTAACACGCAGAAAATTTAAGTAGATTTTCTAAAATATGATAACAATTGCTTACCTGAATGAATCAAGGGACTAAAAAAAACACATTTGCTGTACCCTACCCCTAAAAAAGCCTCAACCCCTGACCCATAGCCAGTAAATTTCACAATTTATGCACAGTTCAACTGTCCGATGCTAGGTCTCAGTTTTTCACCGTAGCCTTTTCAGAAACAATAGATTTTTTGACAGACAATAGCGCCTTTGAAAATTCGAGCTGATTAAGCGTTACTTTTCTGTATTTTTTTTGTTTATGTGTTTTCTTGGTACTCTCTACTTATCGGGCATTTTAAAAAATGATGTAGAACTCTCTTTGGCTGTTGTTTTAGAGCGATCGTTAACTCCCTTCAACTGGCTTCTCCATAGTAGTCAGATTCCAGTCCCAGAGTTTTGTTGCATGTGTTCATATGACTGTAATCATCCTCCGCTGTCATTTGCTGAGGGGCGTGGTCATAGTCCGACTGTACATCGACCTCAAAAGGGTCTTGGTGAAGATGAATGTAGACATCATTCCCTTCTTCCTTGTCTCTGATATCGTTGTTGTAAACAAGTCGAGAATTCATTTGCTGCGAGACCTGTAAAAACACACACAACTGCACTGTCAGTATATGTTTGTACTGACACCTTAAATAGCTTGGGGATAATCTAATATGAATAGCAATCAAATAGCAAAAAGAAAAAAGCGGGGTATGTACTGTGGTTTCATTAATATTCAAGGGTATCAATTTTCGTGGATAAAGTGAAAATCACAGTTTCAAGGATATGTAAATTCGTGGCCAATGACCCTATCAATACAAAATGTTAATAGATATTGTACTTCAATGAACATTAAATTTCGTGGATCAACTTAACCACGAAATCCACGAAAATTGGTATTCAAAGAATATTGATGAAACCACAGTATCTGTTTTAAAAAGGGTAGTTATTAAGGTCTTCCGTTTCCAACGGAAGACCTTATAGTTTTCGTACTGTTTATTATTTTTTTTTCTCCAAATTTTGTGCACGAGATTTCTCGAAAACAGTTCAACCGATTTCAACTATTTTTTTCACGGAAGATGGGACTTGATGTATACTTAATACATTTTTGAGATTTTTCCTGTCGTCACTTCCGGTATTGATTTATCGGCCATTTTTTACATTATTACGACCTATTTTGTGCAGAGCTGATCTCAGAAACTATCAGAGATATGACTATGAAATTTTCAGGATAGGTAGTCTATAGTTTGAAGTTGTGCACTATTATGTTGTTTTACGCCAGTGACGCCATTTATAGGAGCTCGCCTGGGCACGAAAATTGGGTACGAATTTTTATTCAAAATTTTCATAGGTTTTGATCTGTATCTTTTACTCAGTTGATATTTTGTTAAGACAAATATAACAAAAGTAGTAGATAATCAAAAGTTCTTACCAACAAAATCAAGAAAAAAAGGCTGGCCCCTTCTTTTTTAGGGGCCAAGACATTTGTAAACTCTATTACAAATAACTTAAAAACGATAAAAATGTTGTAATGCATTATCGAAGCAAAGTTGTTGATCGTAACAATATCTATCAGAAAAAATCATTGCCACGCCCATTTATTACGTAATTAGGGATTTTAAGGGGCCAAAGTACTTAAAATTTGACGCAATATATCTAGAAAAGGAGACATATTTTGTTAAGCATTGTAGAATAGAAAATGTTTGCATTAATGATTCTAATCGATTCCATTAATCAAAGCACCAATGTCTGTCCCCCTTAAGGATATAGAGGGATGGCCCCTAAAATATTCAATCATTTGTATCTATAAAATGAACAGCAATTCTAGATAAGTGTAAGAACAAAAAATGTTAGTATCCGTGAGATTGATACCTAATCGTATCGTTTAAAAACTGAACGGAAGACCTACTCGTTGCTCGTAACGAGATCGTATCTAGTTATTATTATTATTTTTTTCCAAATTCTGTGCACGTGATTTCTCACAAACTATTTAACAGATTTCAATCATTTTTTCACAGATGATGGAACGTGACTTGAGTTTTATATGTTTTTTAAATTGTGGACGCCATTACTTCCGGTACCGATTTACGGCCGATTTTGTAGTTTATACGACCTATTTAGTGCAGAGATGATCTGAAACTATCAGAGATATGAATTTGAAACTTTCAGGATTTGTAGAGTATAGCTTGAAGTTAGGCCTTATTAAGTTTAAAGCCAGTGGCTGTATTCCTTGGAGCTCACTGAGGCACGAAATTTGGGTACGAATTTTCATTCAAAATTTTCATATGTTTTGATTGGTATCTTTTTATCAGTTGATATTTTGTTAAGACATATATAACAAAAGTAGTAGATAATCAAAAGTTCTTTCCAACAAAATCAAGGAAAAGGGACTGGCCCCTTTTTTTAGGGGTCAAGACACTTGTATACTCTAACACAAATAAATTAAAAACAATACAGATACTGTAAACAATTATAGAAGCAAAGTTGTTGATCGTAACAATATCTATCAGGAAAAATCATTGAAACGCCCATTTATTACATAATTAGGGATTTTTAGGGGCCAAAGTACTTAAACTTTGACGCAATATTGCTAAAAAAGGACACAGTTATTGTTAAGCTTTGTAGAAGAGAACATGCTTGCATTGATAATTCTCATCGATTCCATTAATCAAAACACCAATATCTGTCCCCATTAAGGATCTAGAGGGCTGGCCCCTGAAATATTCAATCATTTGTATCTCAAAAATGAACAACAGTTTTAGATGGGTGTTAGAACAAGATACGTTAGTATTTGTGAGACCTTTTGAATGAACTCTAGGGAAAGGGGCTGGCCCCTTAAATTAGGGGCCAAAACAGTCGTAATTGATATTACAGATAACTTAAAAACAATCAAGATTCTGTAATGCATTGTAGAAGCAAAGTTTTTGATCGTAACGATATCTATCAGAAAAAAATCATTGCCACGCCCATGTATTACGTAATTAGGGATTTTTAGGGGCCAGAGTACGTAAACTTTGATGCAATATATCTAGAGAAGGAGACATATTTTGTTAAGCAATGTAGAAGAGAAAATGTTAGCATTGATGATTCTAATCAATTCCACTAATCAAAAGACTAATGTCTGTCGCCATTAAGGATCTAGAGGCCTGGCCCCTAAAATATTTAATCATTTGTATCTCAAAAATGATCAACAATTTTAGGTGGGTGTAAGAACAAAAAAAGTTTGTATTCTTAAAACCTTTTTAAAGAAATCAAGAAAAAGGGGCTGGCCCCTTCAATTAGGGGCCAAGACACTGGTAAACTCTATTACAAATAACAGATTTTATAATGCATTATCGAAGCAAAGTTGTTGATCGTAACAATATCTCTCAGAAAAAATCAATGCCACGCCCATTTATATTTTTAGGGGCCAAAGTACTTAAACTTGGACGTAATATATCTAGAAAAGAAGACATATTTTGTTAATCATTGTAGAAGAGAAAATATTTGCATTGATGATTCTAATGGATTCCATTTATCAAAGCACCAATGTCTGTCCCCATTAAGAAGACTGGCCTCTAAAATATTCAATCATTTGTATCTAAAAAATGAAAAACCATTTTAGGTAGTTGTAAGAACAAACAAGAGGCCCATGGGCCACATCGCTCACCTGAGGAACAATAGGTATGATAAAATCAGCTTAATGGAGTCATAATACAAACTATCTGGACAATGTACAATAATACATGTAGATCCTGTATAAATAAAATCCATTTTCCCCTGGATATTCTTATGTTTATAATCATTAGTCCCTTTTCTAACAAGATGATTTTATAGTCATATCATATGTTGAGTATTGCAGTTCTCAAAATGATCCTTAACAATAGTTTATATATTAGATATAAACGTACATCAAACTATGAACCTTCTCGGGAGGCCAAAGAATTGTCCTGGGGCCAAAGTCTTAACAATTATAAAGAAACATCTGGCTGATTAGTTTCTGAGAAGATTTTTAAAGATTTACCCTATATATTCCTTTGTTAAATTTTACTCTATTTAATCATATGTTAAACTTCGACCCCCCCCATTGTGGCCCCATTCTACCCCCAGGGGTTATTATTTTCACAACTTTGAATCAACACTACCTGAGGATGCTTCCAAAGAAGTTTCAGCATTGCCGGCTGATTAGTTTCTGAGAAGAAGATTTTTAAAGATTTACTCTATATATTCCTATGTTTAACTTCGATCCCCCATTGTGGCCCCACCCTTCCCCCGGGGGTCATGATTTTCACAACTTTGAATTTACACTACCTGAGGATGCATCCACAAAAGTGTCAGCTTTCCTGGCTGATTAGTTTCTGAGAAGAAGATTTTTAAAGATTTACTCTATATATTCCTATTTTAAACTTCGATCCCCCATTGTGGCCCCACCCTACCCCCGGGGGCCATGATTTTCACAACTATGAATCTACACTACCTGAGGATGCTTTCACACAAGTTTCAGCTTTCCTGGCTGATTAGTTTCTGAGAAGAAGATTTTTAAAGATTAACTCTATATATTCCTATGTAAAACTTCGATCCTTCATTGTGGCCCAACCCTACCTCCGGGGATCATGATTTTCACAAATTTGTATCTACATTACCTGATGATGCTTTCACACAAGTTTCAGCTTTCCTGGCTGATTAGTTTCTGAGGAGAAGATTTTTAAAGATTTACTCTATATATTCATTTGTTAAACTTCGACCCCCCATTGTGGCCCCACCCTCAGGTGAGCTTAAAAGGTTAAGTTTACAATTCAATAAGTTGTTAAAGTTGGTTTCTGGAACAACAGACTTTGAAAATTTTCTTAATAAATATTGACAAATATTTTACTTTTTTAAGCTTTAGTTTTTAAGATCTGTGTACAAACATAGAATTGTGAGCAAATCGCTGTATCTTGCTTATAATTCGAAGCTTAACACTCAAATATGGTTAGTAAATAGAAATTGTAAACAATTAAACACAAGAAACATGCACTACATGTATAACAAATAAAGAACACAATTTATTTTTTCGAAATGAATCATATATATACATGTATATACCTACATATTTCCGTCAGCGATATCAAACTCTATTTAAACTGAATAAACTCGAAAAAATGCCGAGCATCTCAACAAAACCTATTGCTTTAATCTACATGTACCATTACGCAAAAGATAATGCCGAATTACCGATAGAATGAATTGTATTTCAGTACCCCTACATCCGATTTTGCTTAATGAGCGCAGGTAAACAGTTAACTGTTTGATTTACCGAAGTCTCTGTTTGATTTGATACGTAAAAATCACGAAATACAGACGAAAGTTTCCAGGTTACAAAGCATAATGAGAACGAAACGAAAATCAGAACAAGCTAACACCAACGTCATGTGTGAAAACTGTCAACGCATTGAAATATTTAGCCTCAATTTACTTCACAAAATCGGCACTAATATATTTTGTATGTTTCAAAATTTCCCTTCATACGCGAACTGTTGCACAACAAGCAAATTCATCATAGTCAGATCGACCCTTTTTCGTATAATGTCATGGCTGCTTTAAACAAAGAACCTCGTTTTAGAAGTATGGAATCATTTTACCGGATGCCGAACCCGAAGCTATTAAACTGATTGAAACACGCATTTCCTTTATTATTATTTTCGTAATAACTCAGATTTGAAACAAAATTACCACTTAATTTTTGCAATTTATATTTTCCTTCCCATAAGGATAATTTATGCTAAACTATGTTGAATTTGCCTCGGTAGTTCTTGAGAAGAAGATTTTTAAAAATGCACCCCCCTTTTTCTACAGTTTCAAGGTTTTCTCCGCTTTGAATACAGATCAAACTTTTATTTCTGCAATTTATATTCGCCCTCCCATAAGGATGCTTTGTGCCAAATTTGGTTGAAATTGGATAAGCGGTTTTAGAGAAGAAGTTCAAAATGTAAAAAGTTTACAGACGGACAGACGGACAGACGGACAGACGGACGGACAGACGGACGACGGACAAAATGTGATCAGAATAGCTCACTTGAGCTTTCAGCTCAGGTGAGCTAAAAATGTTAGTATTCGTGGGACCTTTTGAATGAACTCTAGGGAAAGGGGCTGGCCCTTTAAACTAGGGGCCAAGAGACACGTAAAGTCTCTTACAAATACCTTAAAAACGATAAAGATTTCGTAAAGCATTATAGAAGCAAAGTTGTTGATCGCAACAATATTAGTTTAAAAAACTCATTGCCACACCCACTAATGACGTCATTAGGGATTTTAGGGGAGTAGAATCTTAAATCTTTAATGTGCTGTATGTGAAAAATCAAACCTCTTTGTCAAGCATTTGAAAGGATATTGACAATCGTATACATTATCTGAAAGGGAGGGGTTGAGTGGACATTCTGAAATTTCATTGATATTTTAATCGTATCATTTAAAAATTGAATGGAAGACCTACTCGTTACTCGTAACGAGATTCTATCTAGTTTCTCATACATGTTGTAGCGTAGGAAAATGACGTATAAGCCATTTTGTTTTCTTAATCAATTTTCTTGACCTTTCACTCCAAAAAATGATGTAAAGTGGTAAATGAATTTAAGAATAAATAAATAGTTGATATAAATACCTGGACAGACAATTGCTCCGTAGTGTCATCACTGGGTGTTTTAGATCTGGTGATGAAAATGAATACATAATGTTATATTCATTTGGTTAGTTTTAAGAAATGAACAAGGGTACAAACACGTGGTTTTGTGCCATTAAATCGTGCAGAGTTTTATAATCACAATATCTAAAATAAGATTTTAATAATTTTATGCTTTTGTTTCGATAGATAGATAGATAGATAGATAGATAGATAGATAGATAGATAGATAGATAGATAGATAGATTTTACCTTAGTTTAGTTTTCCTTATATTCCGAGTAATGATAAAGTAAACTAATCCACCTATAGCAGCTCCTAATATGAAACAGGCCGTTCCAATACCGATAACAAGACCAGAGTTATCGTTCTTTTTACTCTCTGTATTCAAGATGTTGTAAATAGCTGTTTACAAACTGATGCAGAGTAATGTCTACTTGTGCAATCTTAAGGTATCCGCAAATATTGTGACAAAAAAAACCCAACGAAAATACTTGAGACCTCAGATCTGTGCTTTTTATCAATCATAATCTTGTGATTTTAAAACAAATTAGATTTAACGGAAGTAAAATAATAACATAAACAACCCACCGTAGATTTTATCTTTGTCCTTGTGTCTTAACGGTGTATTAGTGATACTGGTGCACACTCTCTCAAATTCACTTTGTTCGCAGCCACCAGAGGAATTAGAACAGCTCTCGTTGTTTTTAGAAATACTGTCTATCAAAATCTGAACTGAAATGGTAAAACAATTCCTACCATATAAAAAAGCAAATTTCTGCAAATATCTTTCTCACTAATTTAACTTATAGACAGAGAAAAATACAAGATAGGGTAGTTCAGAGTTTTTCACACGTATTCGATTTTGAGAATATTGGAAACGCAAAAAAAATTCATCGATGGTGACTTTCTTACCGACTTATTACATTTTGATACTTAATTCATAACAAATTAAAATTATATGAAAACAAATTCATCATGAACAAAACTGTATTAAGCTCATATGGCCTTTGGATATTGCACAGTTATTGTAGTTAGATGTAAATAAAATGATTAAAATAAATAAAGGTTATTAATGATGAGATTTAACAAATCAAACATACCACTTAAACAAGTGTTTGATATTTGAAGATGACCTTCGATACACTCGCAGACCCCAGTCTTATTGTTACACGTTGAGTTAGCGGTGGTTTCTGAACACTGGATGGGTGAATCGCACGATTCCTTCAGTCTACGAACTACATAAAACAATACAAACATAATAAATTGTGAACTTAATCACTGTTCGTGTTTAATTCCAATCATCATCATCATCATCATCATCATCATCAGTAAAAAAAAAACTAGATGTGAAAGTTAAAGTAGTAGTAATTGAAGTATTTATGCTTGTGGAAATGGAATAAAAAGTGTTCGCAGTAGTGGTAGTAATATTACTAGTAGTAATTTTAAGTACATAAAAGTAGTACATGTAGTAGTGTTAGTAGTAGTAGTACTAGCAGCAGCAATAGTAGTAGTAGTAGTAGTAGAAGTAGTAGTAGTAGCAGTAGTAGTAATGGTTAATGTTTAATATTAGTAATAAGAGAAGTAATTTTAGTAGTATGAGTAGTAATAGTAGCAGTAGTAGTACTAGACAAAGATCCTTGAAAAAAATGACACGGGTTGAATAGTCTATACTTTAGTCAAAAGTCAAACATACAGCGGGTTATAAAGCTCGGTCTCCTTTAAACAAGTTAAAATTAATGATATGTACCGTGACTATCAAATTTGTTTTACTTCACATACCAGGCACACAACAATCATTCACTTCTACGTAGCCTTGCTGACATCTGCATTCGTTGTTTTTGTTGCACATTGAATATTTGGTTGCTGCCTGGCATTGTGTGTAGTCCTCACATTGTTCTCCCAGTCCTCGTGCTTAGGAAAATAACATGGGCAACTTAATTGATATTGATCAATAATCAGATTGTTTCTTACGAAATCTACATTATTTCATTGTATTTTGTTACATACAGGGTGTCAATTTTAGTTCTTAAAGCCCTTTTCACAATTGGCGCACGAGCACATTACAACACTTTGCGATCGGATATTTTTGGCTTCGCACGAGCTTTTGCATCCGTTGCAGGCGTTTTATGGTCGCTTTAAGTCTCCTCAGAATAGTGGAATGCACAGTATTAAGACGCGGCCAAATGCGATCCAAATTTTTGCAAAGAAAAGCTAGAACGAACGTAAGAATGTTTTACAACTTTTTGTGTACTCGCAAGAGCGATGCTCGATTTTTTAAAATTGTAAGATAAATTGCAGCTGTTTATGCGTGTGTTGTGCAACCAGGAGACTGACTGTTTTTTTAACGTGACTCATGTAATCTTGCAACGTATTACTATCATTGCAAGATTTATCGGTTTCAGTTTCTATGCATTGCCATTAGTATTAATGGATACAGGGTTATTTTCGCCGCGTGATATTTTCGCCTTAACCTAAGATTTTGCCTCGTCTTGATTTCGCTCCAACAATGTTGACAGATGATATGAGACAAGTATAAATCCACTTACTGACAAAAAAGCGAAATGAGCGAACAATAAAACGGGGGCGAATTGTTACTTTATACAGTATACACTATTTAAGCATATTTAAGCATGTCTGTTTCAGGTCATAATGACCTTGACTTTGGCTGTTGCTTTTGTCATCTTTTTGGGCGGTACCTTCTCTTGCATTCAACTATTTCTACTGACGAGCTTCGGAAACAGGCGGTATATATATACCCCCTCTGAATCGTACGAGCATTCCTACGATGAAACGCATGGCGCACGTTCAATCGTCCCATCATCTGGTCTTTCGCGAGATCATATTGCATTATCTTACCAAACTTGCTTTCATTGTACAACAGTCGCTTATAGATGCAAGACGTGTTGCAAGATTCAATGCGTTTTCATTGCACAACGGTCGTTCTGAATTGTGCGAGTTTCGTATAAGTACTTTGTAACATACGATTTTTTTTGGCAACAATTTAGCAACTATGTCGAATTTTTTTTGGTCGCACGAATATTTTGTCGCTTCTGCTCGTTCGCCAATTGTGAAAAGCGCTTTACTTTAATGTTAAAATGGAATCTATATACTAAATTAAAAACAAATAACATAAGCTATTTAACATAGTGGGATGACAATATCATGTAAATATAAAATATCGTGTGTGTACGATCTTTGTCGGAAATAGGTTCTAAACAAGTTTAGTATTGATTTGAACTGGCATATATCTGAATATATATGTTTATATACACATATGAATAACATTAAGAGTTGCACTTGATTGAATGGAAGATGCTTTATACATAAGATACAGCCAAGTGTTTCCAGAATCATATTAAGGAATCACATTTTTAGTCGCATGCTCTTAATAGATAAAATTCCTTATCATTGGACCATTTAAACTTGCCTAGCGATCTCTACAGATCAAGATCAAAACAACAGTTAACGTTGTTCATCGTGCTGTTTCATTGTGCTTTCTGAAATGAAAATTGTTTGAATCAATCAAGCATGAAGTTTACCATTGATGCATCTGCTTGATATAGCCAGGTGACCTTCTGTACACTCACAAACACCTGACCCTTGATCGCAGGTGGCGTTTGGGTTGATTGCTGAACATTGTATGGAATCGTCACATGTATCGTTGAGTTGTCGCCCTTATGAAAAATGGTGGTATATTTACATACAAGGTGAAAGTAATCATCAAAGGTGTAAAATTAACAAAATATAAGATGAACAGAATAGGCACTAAGTTTCGATAAATTAATGGAATACCTGGTGAGCAAGAATCATTTAGTGCTAGGTATCCTTGTTCACATCTACATCTTTTATCGGTGTCACAAGTGGAATACGGCGTCTTTGCTTCACATTGAATCGAATTGTTGCAGGATTCTCCTATTCCCCGTGCTGTGTATATTATTCAATCATTGAATCAATTTGAAAGGTAAAAAGGTACAAGAGGTGTGCAAAGTAATTGAGTAAATCAAAGCGCCAAAGCGCTTTACTTGTAAGGCGCAACACCTGAGGCAAAACCAGTTATTGAATTATGTTCTAAATAAGGCAAAATAATGGCATGGTTATTTGTCAAAGTCTATCCTTCAAGAAAAAAATTCTACATTCATTTATTCAATTAAAATCAACGTACAGTATATTTTGATCATTTTAAAAACTAACTTTGAATGGTGTTATGGTCTTTCTTAACAGTTTTGCAATTTAGCATTCTATAGTTTAAAATGTCATTTATAGTAAAGACTATGGCCAGTGTTTAGACTCAAGAAAATAACATTTCATGGTCAGATCGAATAATCCAAGAAAAAATATGATGAAATCCACTAGGACTTTTTTAAACTCTTGTCACTCTGGCATCAATTTAAACCATAATTCATTTAAAACATACAGTGACACATTATTTTATTATATCTTATACCTTATAATATCTTAATAAAGGGATCATCGAAAGCATATTTGTAATTCTTTTCGACTTCAAACAATGTTTGTCTTAAAAGGCTATTCATAAATCCTACTACGTTATATATTTTCAGTATTACTTTAAATTAAAGGAACATGTTGGCATCTCTTTTGTTTAATCAACTTATCTTTTTTTTATTTACTACGTTGCACTTAGACATCAAACGATTTGTGACGTCAATGTAAATCTCATAATTGAACTTTTGTCCCCCCCCCCATCTTTTTGTTGTTATTTGAATGCCTTGTCTTATTAACTCTTTACAATTTTAATAAATGTTGCTTTTAAAATTAAATACTTTTCCCTAAATGTATATTTTATTATTGAGATCACCTTTGTTATTGAAGAAGTATCTATCAGTACCAATCAACATTGCCTCCAACAATAATAATAAAAAAATGCAAAAGGTAAATATAGAAAAAACGGTTAGATGATTGTATCTTAAACCAAACATAATTTTAAAAAATCTGAATCACAATAGGAAAGTTTGCATTCCCATGACGTATATAAATTTGTATAATGTGTAGAAAAGCTTAGAAAAGTAATAGTATTAAGCCCAAGTAGCTGTATATGCAAGGTGAAGATTAAATTCTACCTGGAGCACAGGTATTCGTCTCCCAGAGATACAGGTACATTGCCTTACATTGACATAGTCCAGTTGTCTTGTTACACATGGAATGAGTCATTTCAGCACATTGATTGTCATCATTACATCCGTTATCTATTACACGTTTTATAAAAAAATTGAGAAACAGATAACGAGTGCAATTGATAATTATTTTAAAAAAACATACAAAGAATAATAAATTACATGCCTTTAACAATTGTGCTAAAAAAAAGGTTTTTATTATTTCTTATTAATTATCACAATAAGAAAAAAAGAAGAAAGAATGAAAAGAGCTATTTTGTTATGTCTTTTCCAATTGGTTTCTCTCAAAATTTAAAAAAATATTTATCAAATACGTAAAACAAAAATAAAATAAAATACTTGCTTTAAATATTAACCCAAATTATCACTTGTTCACATTGATAATCTAATATTCATAAGAATGATGCAAGAATTAGTACGTACTGTGTGTTTTTCGTTGCTTACACGTTAAAAAAATCTTCATATCAACTCTAAAATAAGACGTCAAACACCTATTCCCAAGAAAAACTGGTCTTGGATGTGTTGTTGAAATAAAATGAATCGTCATTTCCGTCACTTCATGTTCAAACCATAGCGTATATATGTAATGTGGTTGTGTATCAACGGAACAATCAATCTGACACAACTCAGTACTATCTACCAAAATGAACGGTATAGTCATATTATAAAAAGGAAACTGGTTTATTTGATGCATTATAGAAAGAACTTATCCAATTATTTTTATGTAAATTAAACGTACATTTAAGAAATAAACAACGTTATTTAGTGAACATGGCGTTATGAATAGCAATTGCTCTGTTGGCATATTCCATGATGCGTGCTATTATTTTAATATAGTAGTATAGGTATTCATTTTTTATCCCAAAACTGCAAATGTTTCGCTTATTTGACATTTGTACAGTTTATCAATATATCTTTCATATTCAAAAAAGTTCCTGTTAATAGTTTGAGTGACTTATTCCAGGTGTGTTATTCCACCTTATGAATGATTCAGCATTATAAATACCCATAAAAACATTGTTAAAATCTCTCCAGTAAAATCCACAAGCTCTGCCACTGCCATAAAAGGATAATGCATCAGGTAGACAAACAGACCTAAATAAAGAAAGGTTCATTACTGGGTTAATCATATACGTGAAAATAATGCTACATGGTCGAAATTTAAAGCATAGTTGTCAAAAGACAGTTTTTTGTTTTTTTTTTACAAATTTGTATTGGATTTGAATAAAGAGCTGCATATTATGAATATAACTCATGGCTTTAAAGAAACATTTTTTGTTTCCTTTTATTTAAACTGTTTGCGTAAGTTATGTTAACAAAGGTTTGATTGTCACCGATTTAAAATTCATATCGCATCAACGAACAGAAGAAAAACATCGAAATGTAGTTGTTAAAACATCAAGGAAAAAAGGCGTCTTGATAAGGTTGACATTGTGTTCGAATCGGTTTTCTTTTGTCCGGGATAAATATCTGATAACCGTATAAAGCAAGTACACTAACTCCTATTGGAGCATTTTTAGACGATATAAATCTCCTTGAAAAGAAGAGCTCTGTATAAAAATGTCGGAAAATAATCAAAATGTTTCTTCGCATTTGAAAAGCTTAAATATCAATTTTAAAAAAAAATTAAGGTAGATCTGATGGTTAAATTTGAAGACCTCCCAGCCTTTTGAGAGATCAATGTATTTAATTGTGTTCTATTTACATGTATTTGCACTTACATTGCCTGAATAGCTTTGAACTGTGAGTTATACATGTCACTAGAAAATATAGTTATTGGTTACAGTATATCTTTTAAACACTGCTCATTTGATTTATGAACAATATTTCAAATTTATATAAATGAAAACCATTTTAATATGAAGCTTCAACTTATCAATTAAGTCATTGTCAGTTACAAACGTAGTGTTGGCTTTTAACATGTTGCAAACCTTGAATTTGACTTGATGATATATTTGGATAATTTGCGGTTTTGACAAGTGCATGAAATAAATGCTGCCTGATCAAATCATTCTAATCATATAATGTAAAAGAATAGTATTAGTATTACATGTTTATTTCATTTCACATTGCAGAAGCCCTACTTATAATCAAAATGGAATACAAATGAAAAGATGCAACAACTTGTAATTAACCTACAGAATTAAACCACTTGAAATTATTTCATTTCTAGTTAAAGAGATACATGCAGTGATTGTTTTGCTAAACGAATATTTATCTCAAAGTTAAAAAGAGTGTTAATTGGTTGTTTATATATTCAAAATTGATGTTCAGTTGATTGATCTCGGACTTTCCTGTTTAAACTACTGCCTTAAGAATGTACATTTGTTTTCGAAAACCATATTGTGGTGAAGACATTGGGTGTATATAAGATACATAATGCATAAGTATAAAACATGATATCATACAACAGTTTACTGCAAGTGGAATCTTAAATGCATGAGTAAACATATAAAGACGCATAACGTGTAGTGCGTCGGAAACACAAAAATAGACTATGAGGAAAGCAGAATAAGTGAGGCTCATATTATCCAAAGCTAAGGACCATTAATGGAAGAGATTATACGATATCAAAAAGAAAAAAAAAATGTCTTTGTGCATGTGCTTTGTGCATTGATGGACAAAAGAACATTAATAATGTTAGAAAGCAAGCACTACCTTACTGTCACAATCATCTGAACCAAAACTGCTATAGCTAGTATAATGATGCGGGGAACGCCTGAAATACAAATAAAAAAAAATTGAAATGCAAGTATCGTTTTAATTGCATTAAACGTATTTGTAATACGTTCGAAGAACAAAAATACGAAAATACATTAAACTCAATAACTAAAGTTAATATAAAAGATAACAATAGGCCAATAGGCTACGTTTCTCACATGAGTAAGGACAGCAGCAATGATAAAATCAGCTTTATAGAGTCATAATATCCAAACAATTTAGTAAAATAGATCCTGTATTACACATTTTCAACATTTCTTCAAATAATCGTATGCTAAACATTTAGCCCCTTTTGTGTCTGGGTGATTTCATAGTTATATTGCATACTGAGCATTGACGTAAAAACAAGATAAAGAAGATCTCAAGAAGATCAACTATTCATATAAAAAATGAAAATAAAAAAAATTATTTCCGAAAAAAATCCCCCCGCCAAAATGTGGCCTCAATCTACTAACGGGAATCATGATTTGAACAAACTTGAACTTATAAAACCTTATTGTCCAGATGTCAAATTAGAATCAACAAACCTCAAGATGCTTGCATATAAGAATTACTATTCTATAACATTTGAGTTTTTCAGGTTAATCAAATTCAATTTCAGTTTATACCCCCTCCCCGCCCAATTGTGGCGTCAGTCTACCAACGGAAATCATGATTTTGACAAACTCGAATTTATTCAATCTAAGCATGCTTTCACACAAGTTACAGCTTGGCAAGCCAAATGTTTTTAAGAAAAAGATTTCTAATGATTTTTCTCTATATATTTCTAATATGTAAAATCTAGAACACCCCCCCCCCCCCCCCCCAATTGTTGCCTCACTTTACCCATGACATGAGAACCATAATTGAACAAACTTGAATCTACACTGCCTGAGAATGCTTCAACACATGGTACAGCTCGTCTGGCGACTTTATTTTTAAATAAGACGATATCTAAAGATTTTTTCTCTACATGTATGTAATTTAAAAATTCGACCTTTCTTATTGTGACACTACCCTAACCTTTGGGATCATGTTGGAAAAAATGAATCTACACCCATTTAGGATGCTCTTACACAATTTACAGCTTTTCTGGTCAATTTAATTTATAGAAAATGAGTTTAAATGATTTTTCACTTTAACTCTATTTAAAAATTCGCCCCGCTTCGTGGCTCACCCTTACCCCCCGGGGGTCAAGACTTTGACAAACTTAAATTAACACTATCTGATGATTCTTCAACAGAAGTTAAAGCTTGTCTGGCGAATTGGTTTTTGAGAAGAAGATATTAGAAAAATACTAACAAATTTTTAATAATTCTAAATCATCTCTCCTGTAAAGGGGACTTTGCCTTTCATTTAGAAAAGATAAAAGTCCTTCTCCAAAGCGTGATTTGTGGCAAGTTTGGTTGAAATTGACCCAGTGGTTCTGGGGAAGAAGATGAACATTTTAAAAATCTTTACGTTAACACCAGCAACAACGCAAACAACAACGACGCCGATGACAGACAACGGAGAAATCTTGATCAGAAAAGCTAACTTCGGCCTTCGGCTTAGGTGAGCCAAAAATGATATGATCATCACATGCATATCTAGGATAGATAAGGTAAAGCGGATATACATTCGTCTTAAATGTTGAACAAGATGTAAGTTGTTATCTCCACAGAGTTATCCAGAATGTATATGTGCCAATAAAGCGCTCGTATACTGCAATAATGTTAATTATTTCAAGCAAAGCATCTACAATTTTGCAAAGGCACGCATCATTCAAAAAAATCAAGTTAAGTATAATATATTAGCTACGAAATGATTAATATGCATAAAAAATAAATGTTTATACTTACACAAACGCATGTACAGTGTTGCCATTTTCTCGTTTGACAACAAACCATATCTACAGGCTTTTAACACATGTAAAAAAAGGGTTCGACAGATGGAAACTCACATTGTCTTCATTTACACGTTCAACAGTCCTTATCACTGCTTCCTAAATATATACGGAAGTAAAAATTATATCTATAAAACTACAGTGTCGAGTAATACTTTAACCCTTAAATACCAACTGCCCCTTTTGGACGTATTTTGATAATGTATGTATTAAAAGTTTAATTAATCGTTTACTTTATATAGTACGATAAACATCAGAGGAAACTACAAATCTTAAGAATACACGAGCACTTAAACTCTTTCGTTTGAGTGGGCGTTGTCGGGCAGGCATTTCTGTTATATCATAAAATCATCAGTTTTTGCTATAAGTTCCACGTTAATAATTAGTTAGAAAGGCATCTTTTGATTTTATTTGGTACATGTTTCATGAAATGTTTTACACAGATTTTTATGTATTGTTTAGCATGTGTAGACCTCGTTAGTTGCTAGAACTTGTGTCCTAACAATTTGTATATGTATGCTATATACATATGCAATAAAATATGTTCAAATCAAATAGAAAATAGCCTTTTTTATAAACACGCGGCATATTGGGTTACATAGACATTAAAACTAGAAATAACTCAGCTGGTTACTGCTTCTTGTAGTCATATATATTTTAGTCAAACTTTTATAAAATTGATTATCTCAAATAGTATGCGGAAGCAGATATTCTGTTTCCTGTGATAGGGGTAGATTAAATGTCCATTTTTAGTAATTTTTACAATGTGGATTATAAAACTTTCAATTTTCCAAAAGGCGGGCGGATGAGGGCTGAAAGTGGACACCTCAACCCCTGATCAAGATTCGCACAGGAGCACTACACATCTTTGCATACATATTTTATAACATTTGAGACTTTATAAAACCAAAACACTTATCAACATGACAAGAAAAAAATCAAGAAGATATACAGAAAACAAGGAAATCTCAAAGTATAGAAAAAGGAATGATAAGGTACATGTCATGATGTTTGGCCCTTGCTCTTATTCTATATGCTTAAACGTCACAAGTAAGCATCATGCTTGTAGGATTTCAAGCCCCTTTATTTAGTATGTATAGATTTGCCCATAGTATGATTCTCAATTTTTTATAGGTACAACAGACGCTATTATGCACAGTTGTACAATACAGGAAACCAATAGGGTGCGGTTTAAAGAAATTTAAATATTAATCACCTTTGTGCAGGTCATTTTTCTTTTTGGAAACCTTGTATTTCCTAAGTGAGTACACGATACAGTTAAGGTAGCACTTTATGGACATTGTAACTAATTAAATTATGGTTTATTAATATTCATTGATCTTTGTAGATTTGATTAAACATGAATCAACGTACATGTATACAGTAATGAAACTAAATGCTAATTTTTTTCCACGTGTGATCATGGTGTGGGGAGTTTTATCAAAACGGTATATTGGCGCTATATTTGTGTAAATAAGAAAAATATTGATTTGTTATGTACCGTGAATGATACGAAACCTTTATTTACGTGTAGATATAAATTAGATTGAAGGAAGTGGATACACAAATAAAAACAATTTGGTCCATCAGTAAGGGATCAGATCGCAAAACACTTGCGCAAGCCATTGAGGTGGAAAAATCAGGTATTCTTCGACAAAAAAAATGAATTGATGTTAAAATGTCTGTCTTTAAATATGCAGGCGAAATGACTTTTTCTGATTGAAAAATGATTTCAATGAGTTTCTGCACTAAACATTTTCTTCGGAGAGAATTGTGCCATAATTGTGTTCTGATGAAATATAAAACTTTAGTACATTGCAAATATTTCTCTTCTAATATTTCTATACTACATGTACATATATATTGGCATAAATGCAAAGCGATGACAGAAGTTTCAATCACAGATCGGAAGTGTTAAAAAAATATGTGTCACTTGCGAAGAAGGTGGTTGACCCATCCATTTCTCCCCATTTTTGGGAAAACATTAGGTTTATATTTACCTATCCTGCTATAGCTGTTCGAGACTGAAGTTAGATGGGTAAAAGTAAAATTTCTTTTTGTAAAATGTTTAGATAAGATGTTCAGCTGATTATAAAATTCGATAGATGCCTTACTGTATTTGAAATGGCTAAACTTATAAAATGATTTTTTTTTCTTCATTTTATTTATTACAATCTGAAATATAGTTCTATATCTTTTTTTTAAAACTCAAATATTTCACTTCTGTTCTTTTTCTCCACACTTTTGAACTCCGTGTATGGTTGTTAGACTGCAATGGCAAACAGGAAAGGATTTCCCTCACAGCTGAAGGACCCACGCTTTCCGGAAAGTAGATGCTAAACAAATTCAGCATAATAACTTTTGTGCCACTGTATGGAACGATGCTAAAGGCAGTATGTAAGACTTTTCAACAGCCGGAGGAACTAGAATTGAGACCTACCCCCATAAAAGAACATGGGGGATGGGCAGTTATCAAACTTACACTATTCTAATGTTCTTTTTATGTAGTACATGATTTGCTTTTTAAAATTGCAAGACGTATTTATATATATATATATATATATATATATATATATATATATATATATATATATATATATATATAATTGAGATAAAGGTCAATTTGATAGCCCATCCCCCTTTCCTTGCTTCTAAATAGTACTTGACTGTTAATCTATTCCGTTGTCATGCACGTTATACTGTGTTTTGATATATACTATTGTTATGAAAGAAAACAACATGGCAAACAAAATATAATCATTCATTATATTTTTTCTTCGTCTCTAGACATCGTTTTAAAAGCTTAAATCCGGTTACATATCATTATTACACGTCAGATTTATAATGCAGGCGAAACACATGACTAATAATTAACGACATTACTCTATGCACAAATACATGCACTATGTTCAAATGATAATCAGAAAACAATCGACTCATCAAAACTTATGATGAACTATGCTTTACACATATTGGTTAATATTTCAATCACTTAAAATACCAAAGCAACCAAAACATACAACTTGTAGATACAAGAGGTAGGGTAAAAATTATTTGCTTCAAAAACCCGTTAAGATGCATTAAATGAGAAAATTATATGCTACAACGCGCACTGATGAAGTTTTCGGTCAATTTTTCCTTCCTTTGATACGTTGATAAACTAAAAAATTAACTTCCTCTCTTAAAATAAAGTATTTGATGTTTACATAACACAATTACAAATATTTTATATTTACTGTGGTTTCATTAATATTCAAGGGTACCAATTTTCGTGGATGAAGTGAAAATCACAGTTTCAAGGATAGGTAAATTCGTGGCCAATGACCCTATCAATACAAAATCTTAATAGAAATTGCTCTTCGATGAACACTTAATTTCGTGGATCAACTAAACAACGAAATCCACGAAAATTGGTATTCAACGAATATTGATGAAACCACAGTAATAAGGTGCATGTTACTGTTGTGTTTGCAACTTAAGTAATTATTTAACAGTTAGAAATGATATAAAATGAACGTTAAAAACTATACTGGCGTTCGACCAGTTCTCGTGTGACGTCATTTTATCAACACAAAAAATTATATACGAAAAATGACGTCACAATGTACTAGAAAGAAATGGTACTCGGAGAGAACTGGTTTAACGCTAGTATAGTTTTTAACGTTCATTTCATATCATTTCTAACGTTGAAATAATTACTTTTGTTGTGGTGAAAAATGTGTATGAATACACGAATTCACTGTTTATGAAGCTTTAAGTGTAAAATTGAAGCTTACAAAACGTGTTAAGAAGTGGTACTAAGTAAACGCAAAAATAGATAAACAAGGAAGTGCACAGATATAAGTAAAGTGATGTTCCTATCGCGCAAAAACAAGATGATCCACAAGATGAGTATATTTCAGACATAAACAACGTTAATTAGATATAAGTGAACATGACGTTATGAAGGCTAACGGGCCTCGTGTAATAGATCATACTGAGCTGTTTCCTGCACCAAGGGAAAAAATTGGGGTCCATTGACTGTTCAGACATCAAATAACTTTTTTAATACCTTATTCTGTTTTTAGTATTTTGTGTTCACAATTATAAATTACAGAAGGTTTTCATATCATTATGCATTCAGGTCATTGTTAATAAATACTAAGATGATTTAAAAGATAAATTTTAAGAACAATAGTAAAATAAACATAATTAGTTATCGTTTAATCTTGTAGGAATTAAACTTTTTCTTAAAAAAAAGTTGCAGATAGATCGCAGTCTATTGACAGGCGATCTAAAAGATCACAGTCTATTGACCAGCACTCTTATAGATCGAAGTCTATTGAACAGCAGTTCAATAGACCACTTTCAAACCTATATATATATATATATATATATATATATATATATATATATATATATATATATATATATATATATATATATATATATATAAACACTTTAAAAAGGTGGCCTTTTATTCTAGTGCATGGCTGACCCCCCCCCCCCACCCACACACACACACTTGAGATATTAACAGACAATACAATACTGGCACAGCGCTAGTATAATGATACAAGGAACACTTGAAACAGAATAAATCACAAACAGGAACTTAAGAAAGCACGTTCATATTAAGTATAAAAAGAAAATTAACGCTTTATCTTGTATAAAGAACTTGCGGAAATACTCTTCATGTTGAACACGATACAGTCAGTTTTTAAGGGCATCAAGAGACTGTACTTGTACAAATAACACTCTCATATATTACAGATACATTATGCGGATATTTAAGAAATATAAGAAATGATCCTATCAAATCTTGTGAAGCCTAAAGGGCTTCTTAGAAGATTTTATCACGTACCAACCAAGTTCATATTCCGGTGAACGTTTTAACATTACTGTTCATTACTCATATTTATAATTGAAAAAGGTAAATTGTTCAGAATTGTTAAGATTGCCGAGATTTTATATTTACAATAATTCAAGCGATAAGCGTTTTGTATGATAATTGTGAGGACATTAAAAAGTTCAATGACATACAGAATTAGACGCTTTCGTTATTCTATAGGTTTATTAAAGGAAACATATTTGCAAATGTAAATATTGCGCTTTATCGATATCTTTTCATGGTATCAACTTATCAATGCTCTCAATTTGTTTTGCCTGACAATCTTAGAAACTGTTTCGCATTATGCCATTTTCTTTAAATGTTACAGTTTTTTATATTAGTCATGCATGATTTAGATTTTTAAAAGTCCATATGTCCAATAGATACATGTACCATAAAACTGAGTGTAAAAGTCTTTTTCTGTGAAATGAAGATTTTTGAAAATTAGGAAACGTAATTTTATATCGCCGGCAAGCGAAGCTAGCTCTAAGAACCAGGGTGCGCGGGAAAAAGAACGAGCAAAACCTACAGTTCATCAAAACAAAATTTTTTGTCTACGTCCCATAATGCTCTCTAATGTTTTCACCCGTGGTGCTATGCCAAAAATGGCGGACTTTTAACTCGTGATTAACGGTGTCTTAAAGTTTGAAGACACGTTTTAAGTACCGCATATGCTTTGGCGAGACTAAAAAGATTTGTTACATGCTTCCATACCTTCGTATTGAGTCGAGATACGTAAACAAAGACAATCAAAGTCATGGAAGACGTCACAGTGCTCACGCGCTATATTTCCCGCGATAAATTTAGAGGTGGATCAAACATCTGTAATGAGTGTACTAGCTATTTCAGTATAGACTGCGATACATGTCGCATTGACATATGATTTGTTTTTAATTTTTTTTAAATATATAGATTATATAAATATATACCAGCAAGAGCCATACTGTACTGTCATATCGATCCATTTTTAACTTAATTGTGCATGCATGTACAGTAGGCAGGCAAGTAACGTTATATGAGTAGGGAGGAAATACACAATAGGACATTTTGAACTAAATGAAAAGGAATAAAATGAAAAAATAAAAATTCTGTAGATACTGCATATAGTCAGGCCATTAAATTTAAAAGTGGGAAATTACACACCAACAAGCAGGGACCGTGGTCTCTCTTTCTCTCTCTCTCTCTCTCTCTCTCTCTCTCTCTCTCTCTCTCTCTCTCTCTGGGTAGGGGGTTAGGCTGTATGTTTCATAATAATTAAAATAACTACCTTTGACATACTTATTGTAGAACAATACTCTCTACTCTCTCAAAAATTCTTTGACGTTCTTTGATACCCAAATAACCCTAGGTTGACAATGATGCAAGGTATGTGTAATTCTTGCTGCGCTCGCCAGAACGGTGGCACCGTAAAACATATTATACTTTCAAAATAAAAATCGTTGTCCATTAACACGGTAAAAGCAAAATGCCCACAATTTGACGTAACTTTCATAATACAAACGTACGTTCTAGCTGTCGTATGATAAATGGGCATTATCAAAAAAAAAAAAAAACAATTTTACTAACACAAAGGCATGTTCTGTGCCATTTTTTCGATTAACAGTGAACAGTTTCTGCTGGTTTCAAACAGGTGTTATATTAAAAAAAATAAAAGGAAGCACAAAGGTCTGAATACCCACACTGTCTTCCCGAACACGTTTAGAAGTTTTTAACTGCTGTTTTATATTTATAGGTATCGTTACTTCCTGGTTACTTCCTGGTCTTATAAGGAAGTTAAAGTTCTATCTATATAAACCGACAGTGTTTAATACTTCCCTGGTTTTACAGCACAAACTTGTCAGGAAGAATTGTTAATAAACTTTTACATCATTCGAGATTCAAATTAAAAATATAAATATATTTGTCCACATTTATTAAGTTCCAAACAAATAACGTTCGAATTCCAAACTTTTTGTTTTATGTGTCATAACATATTAGTTTTTTTTTTGCCTATGCCTCGCCGTCTTCAATATTTTGATCCACCTGATATATCTCTGTAGTCAGTCAGTAGTAAACAAAAAAGCTATAGTAGCAATGACTGTTTTAAAACTATATTTTCAAGGTAGACCACCTAACGTTCTCATTTAGATTTAATTCCCTTTTTAAAATCGACAAGTGTAATCTGTGCTGCTCTGTTTACTCCAATCCGTTAGAGATTAGTTTTTGAATTTGAATAGTGAAATTAAGTGCAGTTTTGATAAATATCTATCCCATACGTCAAAGATATATAATCTTGATGAATCATGTTTCTTATTTCTTAACATTTCTATAATTATATTAAAGTTTATGTATATAAGGAATAAGGAATCATTCTTTGAGTATTATTAGGTGATAATTTCGGTCGGGGTGTGATCAAATCCAATAAAGCCCGAACGGCTTTATGATAGATTTGATCACGTCCCGACCGAAGTTAACACCTCATAATACTCAAAGAATGATTCCTTATTACTTATATTTATATATTTTCAGCCTTTGTACGATTAATATTTAAATATAAATAAGCAAACCCCGCTGGCGCCTCAATTTTGCGTCATTTGAAGTTATGGGTTTTATAGTACAAAATCGACACGTAGTGTTATCACACGCAAAGACACCTGAAGAAGTAAATTTATATGAAAAACATGAGAAAAGATTTGCCCAATTGAAAAACTATTCGTGATAATAAGTTGCAATTTACAGTGCACAAAAAATTGCGCTAATTTTCGACTGATTAATATTATTTTTACAAAGATATTTTGGAAAATTTAATCAAGTACCATTAAATTCTTCAGAATTGTTGTTAACCTATGGTCGACGTATTATACGATCCAGTCTAAATACCAAGTCACCTCTTCAATGCACTGACACAGATGTGATGAGATGTGATTAAGTATATATGCGCCGTACAGGACGTATAGGTTGTCCTGAAGTTTAAGATTTAATAATTAAATAAACATAAATAAATAAGGACCAGCCGAGTTCATACAATCTAAAGGATTTAAGTCCGATTGCGATATGCAAAATCGTTACATCATATTTTTTTTTGACAAATCGATTCGTGTTTGTTTAGAAACTGTAACAATTTAAAAGTAAAACAGCGTATAAAGTGATGAGAACACATCCATGCTTGTAATTTTATGTTTACTTTAATTAATGATTGGAATCGTATATAAACCGCGATGCTTGAATTAAAATTATCCTTTATATGTTCAAAAGATTTTCAAAATTCAAGTTTTGTTTTGGAAAAAAAAACCAAAGCAGTGTTTGAATATCTTATATATACCACAAGGCTTGAATTAATATTATCCTTTATATGTTTAAAAGATTTTCAAAATTCAAGTTTTGTTTTGGAAAAAAAAAACAAAGCAGTATTTGAATATCGTTAATAACAGTGTTTGTTCCTGAACGCACTTCCGAAACAAAACAGACACATTTTAATAATAAGCTGAAATAAAGGATGATGATATGAATAATGCACGTACAAGCTACTTGACAATGTGTATTTGAAGCATTATCGAAAAAAAATTTGAAAGACTCAGTACTGTTTATCCTTTTGCTTATACAATTTTTCGGGAGTTAATAATGTAAGGAAAATCACAATGATGATGGCACAAAATTGACCCCCCCCCCCCCCCCCCCGACTAAGATTTACAAAAGCGTTAGTTGCCCTATCTTAATCTTTCAATATGTACGCCAGATGTCATTTTGTTTTGCATGGTTTGGTGTCTACTATAAAATTATATCAATACTTGAGAAAACAAATCATCAACAAAAATAAATTATTCTAAAAAGCAATGAAGAATATCTATAGAATGATTCTGGCAATTGAAAATAAATTTTAAGGTACTCCTCGTAACGTTTTTACACATTTTATTCTTATTTATTTTATTTTTATTATTCACACACAGAGGAAAGAAGGTCAAAAAGTAACCAATCAGATCCACTTAAGGACCAATAATTCTTTTTAGAAATAAACTTTCGAAATTCTGAGTTCTACAATATTTAAACTAAAAAATGAAAACTTCATTTTCCTTCTTCGTCTCAACCAAACACACTACCCAACCATACATTCATTTCTTTCGTAAAAAATATCTATTGTTTGGGTCAATTTCTTGCTATGTTTGTATAACATCATAATAACAGATAAATAATATATTAACATATCTATTTTTTTTTACTATCTCTCTGACTCTTTCTCTCATTCTTTAATATAAAAAAAACCCACATAGTTTACATGAAAATTTGTCATTTCCCTACGTAGTCAAAGGAATGAAAAGCTAAAAAAATGAATAAATAAATAAAAATTCTGCAAATCTAAAAGTGAATACATGTAAAACCTTCCAACTGCGGTTTATTTGTTAAAAAGCCAGTTCCCCCACGAGAGGCGTGGATTTTGTTTTAATTAAGCTCTCCGTAATCGTCAGGTTCATGTACGGGAGTTTTGTTACAGGTGTTCATATGACTGTAATCATCCTCCGCAGTCATTTGCTGAGGAGCGTGATCATAGTCCGACTGTACATCGACCTCAAAAGGGTCTTGGTGAAGGTGAATGTAGACATCATTTCCTTCTTCATTGTCTCTGATATCGTTGTTGTAAACAGGTCGAGAATTCATTTGCTGTGAAACCTGTAAAAGCACTTACAACTGCATTGTCAGTTTATATTTATTCAGACACATTAATTGACTTGAGGATAATCTACTTATTAAAATCTTTTATTGTAGTACTTATTTTTCGTAGTTAGTTTAGAAAAATAACGTATAAGCTATTTTGTTTCCTTTATTGACATTTTACTTTTAAAAAAAATGACGTAAGGTGGTAACTGAATTAAAGAATAAATAGATGATATGAATACCTGGACAGACAGTTGCTCCGTAGCGTCCTCGCTGGATGTTTTCGATCTGGTGATGAAAATAAACGAATACATATTCATTTAATAAGTTATGATTAGTGAAGAAGAGTACAAAAACGTTGTTTTGTGCCATCAAATCATGCATATATTTGTAATGACATATTTTTTGTTTCTTTAATATCATATATAGATAGATAAATAGATAGATAGATAGATAGATAGATAGATAGATAGATAGAAAGATAGATAATCAGAATTCACCTTAGTTTAGCTTTCCTTCTATTCCGAGCAATGATTAAGTAAACTAATCCACCTATAGCAGCTCCTAATAAGAAACAGGCCACTCCAATGCCGCTAACAAGACTAGAGTTATCGTTCTTTTTAATCGCTGTATTTAAGAAAAGGTAGCTGTTTACAAACTGATGCAGTGTGACTTCTATCGTCAGATATCCGTGTATATTGTGACAGAAGAAAATCAACAATAGTTGAGGCTTTAGACCTGTGTTTTATTATCATTAATATTTTTGAGATTTTAAAACACAATTACAAATTTGACTAAAGTGAAATGATAACACATATACGTTACCATAGACTTTACTTTTTTCCAGGTGTTTCAAAGATTTATTAGTGATACTGATGTACACCCTCTCACTTTCATTTTTTTTGCAGCCACCAGAGGAATACGTGCAATTGACGTAGTTTTTGCGAATTTCGTCTAACAAAATCTGAACTGAAATTTAATAATAATTTATATCAATGTAAAGAAGCAACTTTCTTCAGCTATCTCTCTTATCAATTTTACTTAGACATAGAGATATATAGGTGGGATAAGGTAGTTGAGATATTTTTATACAAATTTGTTTTTTGAGAAAATTAGAGAAGCAAAATATTTCATCAATTGTCGCCTTTTTACTTACTTATTACATCTTATAATTAACTCAAAACGAAAATGAAAAATTATGCATAAAAAACTTAGGAACAAAAAAATATTAACTCCATATGGCTTTAAGCTTTGGATATTGTACAGTCACTGTAGTAAGATGTTTATAAAGTTATTATACTGTATGGATGCGATTAAACAAATTTATCATACCACTTAAACAAGTGTTTGATATCTCAAGGTGACCTTCGATACACTCGCAGACCCCAGTCTTCTTGTTACATAATGAGTTAGCTGTGGCTTCAGAACACTGGATGGGTGCATCACACGATTCTTTTAGTCTGCGTACTATTAAAAAAACAACAACAAAACAAAAGGTAAACTTGATTAATGTTTATGTATAATAACAATCATCATCATCATCATAATCATCATTATCATTATCATAACATCATCATTATCATCATTATATATGATAATATTCAGAACAGAGTTATCGTTCGTGTTCAACCACGTGTATAGTGGCTACAAATATAAACATTGTGTTGCTTAATAAAATCATAACCATGTTAAATGCTTGCGATGTGCAATACCTTTTCTTAAATAATGGGTGTCTGTTTTGCATAAAAACTAAGTATATCGAGCCATTTTTAAGGAATATTCTACATAAAAAAGTATAGTCTGTTTCACTATTGATACTCTTACTAGGTCAGGCGCGGATCAAAAATTAATCATCAGGGGAAATCTCTACTAGGCATGTTTTTGCAACAGCAGACAAAAAATATTTTTTGTATTGTCACATTTATTTATAGAACAGATCCACCAATTAATGAAGATAAAGTTTAAAATCAATAAACCTTTAGATTTTATACTTGATTACAAGTACCTAGATTCTATGAAATAGATTATAAATACGAGGCACGATTTTTACTGCGAAACTGAAAGGGTCAAATAAAATCACGTGTTTTAAAATTTAAATGACAATAACACTCGTAGGGGTGATCAAGTTTGTTTTATTTCACTTACCAGACACACAAGAATCATTCAATTCTACATATCTTTCCTGACAACTGCATTCGTTGTCTTTGTTACACATGGAGTGTCTGGTTGCTGCTTTGCATTGTATGTGGTCTTCACATTGTTCACCCAAACGTCGATCTTTAGAAAAACAAAACGTTCAAAACTTAATTGATATCGATCATTGATCATATTGTTACATTATTGTTTTTTATTACGTATAGGACGTTACTTTTTTATTATAGTGTATTAATCAGTCCATAACTTAAGTGCTAAACGGAATCTATACACTAAATACAAGGACAACTACATAAGATACATGTATCCAACCAAGTTGGAACAACACCTTTTAAAAATAATATATTGAGTATGTACGATCTTTGGTGGAAATAGGTTATAACACAGATGAAAGTGGATTGGAACTGGAGTATATCTGAATGTATCTGTTTTTTCATGACATTTAGAGTTGAAGAAGTGGAAGTCGCTTTCCGCCAAAAAACGCTCAATAGAATACATGCATAAGTAGAATACGTTTAGAATATAATCATCAATATAATTACATGGTTAAAATTGATGATAGAATGTCTTATCATTGGACATTTAAATTGCTTAATAGTCTAATGCAAGATTCCTAACAATTATTGTTGCTGTTATTGAACATTCTGAAAAGAAAAAGGTTCATGAAAATTGTTTGAATCAGACAATCATTACATTTACCATTTATACATCTGTTTGATATAGCCAGGTGGCCTTCCGTACACTCACAAACTCCTGACCTACAGATGGCGTTAGACGTGGCTGCTGAGCATTGAGTAGAATCAGTACACGTATCGTTTAGGTGTCGCCCTAGTTAAAAAGGTTGCACATTTACTAATTTATTGCAGGTAAACATCGATGGCATAAGATAATCAAAATTGAAACAAAAAATTATACCTGGTGAGCAGGAGTTATTAAGCTCTAGGTAACCTTGTTGACATCCACATTTTTTTTCGGTGTCACAAATGGAATACGGCGTCTTAGCTTTACATTGTATTGAGGCGTTGCATGATTCTCCTATTCCTTGTGCTGTGTGGAAGAGATTTTATTTGAATAAAACTCCTACATGTAGTAATATTGCTAAAATTTTGGTATTAAATAAATATGTATCAGTATCGTTCATCAAAAGCTTGGAGTTAATTAGGAGTGAGGCCTACCCAAATAAATATTGATAATAAAAAAAAATGGGAAGGGGCAGTAATCAAACCTACAATGTTCTAAATTTCACATAGAATATGTATTTTAAATAATGTCGTGCAATACATGATTTGCGTTTAAAAACATTTCTATATGTATATTTATTTTGTTATTAAACAAGTATGTATGAGTACCGATTAACAACCTCCCCCCCCAACCCACAAAGACAATACGACACCTAAAAATATTTAATTTTCAAATTTTCTGCAAAAGCGAATCACTGTTAGACGACTATTTTTTTTATAACCAGATTTGATTAAAAAAAATTAATCACAATAGGATATTTTAAATTTTCACGACAGATATAAATTTGTATTATGTAGAAAAAAAACTTAAAAGCACACTTACATACCCATGTAGTCTATAGGTTCAGAAAGAATTAAATTTTACCTGTAACACAGGTGTTCGTTTCCCACAGATGGTAGTACCCTGTCACACACTGACATAGTCCGCTTGTCTTGTTACATGTGGAATGATCCAAATAAGCACATTGGGTGTCATTATCACATCGCTTATCTTTTACACAGTATGAAAATTAGGAAATAAATAAAAATTGCAACTCATAATTATTCCAGAAAAAAAACAACATCAAGAAAATCAATAAATTGTCTAATAATTGTGATAGAAAGAAAGAAAGAAAAAGAGATAGATAGATAGATAGATAGATAGATAGATAGATAGATAGATAGATAGATAGATAGATCATATTGCGTACTCTTAATATATGTGGTTCCACTAATTTAGAAATATATCAGATATGTAAGTCAAAATTAAAATAGAATTATTGTATTAAAAATGATCACATATTTTTTGCTTGTTTAACTGTGTACTTTCGAATTTATAAAAAAAAAATGATAAATTAGCAAAACATTTGTACGCACTTTGCCTTTCTTGTCGCTTACAGGTGATATCAATCTCCGTATTAGTTGGTAAATAAGTGAGACACCATTTCTTAAGAACTGCTGGTCCTCGATGTGTTGTTGAAACAAAATTAATCGTCATTTTCGTTAGTTCATGTTTCCTTGAAGACATTTTCTCATATGATGGTCGGGAATCAACGGAACATTTAATCAAACATTCCTTATTACTATCTACAAAAATGAACGGCAAAGTCAGATTAAAAAAGTAACAATAAATTTTTGCGTGATAATAAGAACTAGTCATATCATTTTGATAAGAAATATATGTATTTAAATATGTAGAGAAAATCACATCAGCTTATCTATTTTTCACAAATGTACATTCTTGTTCATCAGAGTTATATTAAGACAATGCTTAATATGTTTGAACCATTTATAATTTTAACCAAAAGGTATGTTTGTTCTAAAATACAAAAACGAAACTGAAAACAGCACAAAATTGATAGCTTGCTATTCAATAGATTGTAAAATCTTGTAAGCACAAAATCAGTTCACTTTCACAGGGGCCAGGCCCGTTTTAACATTAATTTCAATGTAACCATAAATAAAGAAAGGGGTTGAACTCTGACCCAGATATTTAAACTACCAGCTCGCTTCTAAAGCCTAATAAATCAATTTTTTAACAACACTTTCCATATGCATGTATTTTTCAGAAAAGTAATGTCTAAGATACACTCATGCCGAATTTCAAGTTGATGGGTCTTAAATAGCGGAGATATACGTCATTATTCTCTCGAAGTCGCCAGTTTATTTTTACTCGGACATTTACCGGTCCAGGGCTCACGATGGGATTTTGACTGTGACAACAACAGTATTGCAACAAGTCGAGAAACATTCGCACTAATCTTTTAAAATCAAACGCACGCTACTTAGATCCTTAAATTCCGATAAAATTCCTTAAATACTCTCCAAACTGAACTTTTATTCTGCAGCCACATCAACTTCTGACCAGACCGGCTATTGTGATAGAAAATGTTAAACTCAATTTCATTAGTTAATATTCCTGATGGTCCAATCAGAATCAGTCTTTCTCGAAGACGTCAAAATGGCTGGCCCTGTCAGAAGTCAATGTCAGAATAAAAGTTCAGTTTGAAGAGCATTTAAGGAATTTTATAGGAGTTTAAGTAATTCGACAGAAATGTTTTTTTAAATTTTTTGAAACTGTATATTTATAGGATAATATACGTCTGTGTTGTTTTCAAAGCTATAAAAGTGTTTCATCCTGGTCATTAGGAGGTGTGCATGAACTTGTTAATATTTAATACTGTAACAATTTTAAAATAGTTTATAACATATCGAAATAAAGATAAACAGTGTTTCAGTTCTTTGTCTCTAGTTTCGACAAATTTTATTAATGCTATACTACAATAGCCTACTTGCTGCATTTTTCCAAAAACATACATTTTGTCTGTTGATTACCGCATATATAGCATTCTTTACACCTCATAATGCGAGTGATAATAAGAAACAGTTATTTGATCATAGTGGAAGTTTTAAAAAAATGTTTCTACTATATTCAGTGAATAAAAAGGTTTACTAGTGAAAAAAAAATGTTTATGTTTCTCACTTGCCATGTTTTAAATTTATGGCAGAATCGAGCAATATATTTCTTAAATAAGTAATTCCATATTACTAATCATTATATAAACATAATTGTTCGTATTGCAAATCATTTGTATAGGAAAATCATCTAAAATCAATAAGGAAACGGATTATTTTTTAAAATGAGGGTGTATAAGAGGGATTAATATAAACCATGCAATATTTTGAAATTTTGATACTACTTATATTTGATCTGATTGTTTAATGCATTCACATTATCTTGGTTTACGTTTGGAACAAACTTTGTGTAACATAGAGAGGCAGACTAAATGTCAGCTTAAAACCTTGCATATATAATAAAAAATGTTAATTTCAAGTGCAAAAATGTCATTAGAATATTGATTTAGTTTCATATAGAAAATTTTGTTTTTAAATTCAGTCTCATAATTGTGTTTAATCTAAAACAAGAATTGATGATATTGTAACGTGTTTTGGTTTCGGTGATTTAGACCAGTCTGGCGAATGTGTTTATTTAGTAATTATATATGAATACCAGCATAAAACTATCACACCAATCACGAGTCAATGTTTATTTATTTTTCTCATTTACTAATATTTAATTACTTTCACTGATTTTACAGACTTTGACTTACGAGACTTAGTTTAGTTATACAGTCTGGTTTGAGGAAATTCAAGTTAAATTAGTTTGGTGTTTGATTTGCATTGGTTTATCATTTAGTGGTACATCAAGTGAACATTTAGTGTTTATATATTATTTAAGCACTCAATACATAAAACAAAAACAAGTACACAGTGTCTGATCAAACTTTTGTCTGTCTGAGGTGTTCCAATTAGTATATTGTGTATTACTAGCAGAATTTTTTTTTTAAATACTAGAAACTTCCTTTAAAAAATGTTCGTCTTGTGTTATTTGTATATTGTCTTATGTTTGTGTTGAGTGAGTTGACAAATTATTTTTTTCATGATTTTGTGTTTGACATTATTTGTCATCATGGCTGCACTTACTCAGAGTGAATTAGATGACTTGGCACAAACACTAGAGGCATTAGATGTTAAGCCTGATAGTGGTAATCCAGAAGAATTTAAAAAGTGGGTTTTGACATATGCAGAGTCATTAAATAGAGAGTCAAACAGGAAGTCTAGAGACCCCAATACATAACAAATGGTACAAAACCCAGTCCAATCCAACCCCCCTGTCAATCCCTCAGTCCCATCCCATGGCCCATCCCCATCCAATCCTGGTCTATCTACTCATGATTCTATTCACAATTCTCCAACCCCTATTTCCCTTAGTGGTGTTCCAAAACTTGTATTGTTTTCAGGCGATACAAAAGGTGAGATTTTGTTTGATCAGTGGAGATATGAGGTAGAATGCCTCCAAACGGATGGTTATTCAGAGAATGTTATCTGTTTAGATATTCTCAGGTCTTTAAGAGGCCCAGCAGGGACAGTTTTAAGGAGACTCGGACCAAATGCAACTGTAGATGAAAGCATGTATAAATTAGACAGCATTTATGGTACAGTGGAGGAAAAAGAGACATTAATGGCAAATTTTTATAGTGCTAAACAACAGGAAAGTGAAGACATTTCAGCATGGGGATGTAGATTAGAGGATTTATTGAGTAAGGCATCGATACAAGGATTGGTAAATCCAGATGATGAAAGTGACATGCTTCGGAATATGTTTTGGAGTGGAATGAAATCTAGTCTAAAATATACTGCAGGTCATCTGTATGACAAATACACAGATTTTGATGGATTGAGACGAGCAATGAGAATATTTGAGGAAGATAAGGAGAAAAGGAAATCAGATTCTGATAAACCAGTTCCTGCCAAAAGAACCACAGTAGAAAAGAACTAAAAACTAAAGAACTATGGACAATTGTAAACAGATTATCCACTGAATTAGAGGAAATGAGGAAAGAAAGAGAATATGGTCAATATAGAAGAACATTGACAAGAGGACACTACAGTCAGAGATACAGAGCCCCAGCTAGATTCCGAGGACAATCGAGTCGTTATAGATTCCAAGCACCTCAAAGTACTGGTTTCTATAATTCCAATTCACAGGGTACAAGATTCTATGATCCTAGCCAAACAGCAAGTGATGATGTTGGATGTTGGAGATGCGGACAGAAAGGTCACTTGCAGATAGGCTGTAGAGTTAGAGTTGATCATCAGAGAGGCAATTTAAACGGACGTCGACCGTCGGTGAGAGGCAGACGACAGGTCGAGGAATACAGAGCCTCAAATATCAACCAAAACTAATTGGCGATTCAGCAGAAACAGAAGTGGTGATTTCAGAAATAAAGACCAAAGCCCTAATTGATACAGGGTCTACTATTTCCACAATATCAAAATCATTTTATGACAACTATCTTCAGGACAAATCAATTCAGTCAATCAAGGATTTCATTAACATATAATGAGCAGATGGAAATTCACTCACTTATTTGGGTTACATGGAAACATATATTAAACCAGTTGGAATACCAAACTGTGAAGCTTTACCATGTTTGTTCCTGATAGTACCAGACTCAAACTATAGCAGGACAGTTCCAATACTATTCGGGACAAATATTATCAACCTGTTTCTAAGTAATGCACATCAACAGAATGGAGAGAAATGTTTACAACAAACAGCATTACAAACAGCATGGTTTCTAGCTTTTAGGAATTTGCAGCTTAGGGAGAAAGAACTCATAAAACAGAATTACAGATTAGCTATTGTAAAATCAGCAGAACAGAGAAAGATAATTATTCTTCCAAATACTCAGGTAGTACTCAGAGGATATGCAGACAAAGAAATTCCTTATCAATCAACATGTGCACCTCTACAATCAACTAAGTTCTTAAGAATTCCCAGTGATTTGGACATTGAACCATCTGTTGTAATGTTTCGATACAAAGACAAACATAAAATACCTGTGAACATAACAACAAGAACAGTTATAGTCAATCCAAGGGAAATACTTTGTGAGCTTCATCCAGTGTCAATTATTGATTCTCCTCATACATGTAGCATACAAACAGAAGAGATTGCCCACTCGCAAGATGTCAAAATTCCTTATGATGAACTAAACTCTGTACAACAACAAAAAGCTATGACCTTATATATTGATAAGAGTTATTTCCCTTAATTGTGTCTTTCTGATCTTGGACTGAATGAAATTATATGTATATATGGGAATGATGAATTGTGTATATTTCAATGGAAATGTATTTTAAGATAATTCTATTGTAAAAATGTATATATGTATTTTTATGACTTGATATTATACATCTCTGTTATATTTATTTTATCATAATATATTACAGAGTATAAAAATATAACATCATTAATGAAATTTTGAGAAAAGATTGTATTCATCATTGCTTGGAAATCCCGTTACATATATAGATAGTTGTAAGCTTAAGGATTACCTATCCCAAGCATACAAAACAAGTAATTCACAAAATAACATGGACGGGGCTCTTTGATCTGTGGGGTGTAACCCAGGGCTCTATCCGAGGCACATGTCTCAGCCTCGAGATCTGTCCTGATAAGGCTCTATGCCTATATCATATGTACAGGGCTGTATCCCTGCAGCCGACACAAGCTGCAGCTAGGTACACTCAGTTAATAAAATATAAAATAATAACGATCTATTTAAAGCTTAACCAAATACGAACACTGTACAGTCGTATTACACTGATCACCGTACCTGCTCCAGAATCAGCTCTTCTCTCGAGTGCGCTTTTATATATACTAGTATCATCCGGACTATCCTCGCACATTACCATTAGCATCAAAGATAGCATACGAAGTAATACTATAAAAAATTGTCAGAACCCCAACCCCAATTATTTGTTACCCTTAATGCATTAGCAATGCAGAGTGAGATACATTAAGAATAAGTACAACAAATACTTAGTATAAAAACATCGGCAAAATCTGTCCTGTAGAATCCACAAACTTTGTCACTAGCATAGAATGATAAGGCATCAGATAGGCAAACAGACCTAAATAAAGAATGTTTCGTTACTAGTTTAATCATTTACGTTGTAAATAATAAACTAAATACTATGCCTTAAAACTACTTTAAAGCAAACGGGGTTGAGATACATAATTATTATACATAAGAGAAACAAGTTCCAAAACATCTAAAAACTGTACCTAAATATATTTGGGCCTAAACGTCTATGATTACTTTTAAACACTGCTCATTTGAGGTACAAACAATATTCTAAAATAAAAATAAAACATTCTGATTTGAAGCTTTCACTTATCAATTGAGTCAATGTTATTTACAAAGGTATTGCTGGCCTTGAACAGTCTATAGCTACAAACCCTGATCTAAACTAGATAATAGATAAAATTTAGATATAATTCCTTGTGCTCACATGCAACTTCTTTACGTGTCAAATTTTCAAAGCACGACATAAATGATGCCTGATCAAATGCTGTAAATTATTGGTTTTATTTAATGCATGTTTTAACAGAGCATTACACAATGCAGTCGGCTTTCTAACAAAAGAAGAGTACAAGATAATAATTGTAATAACACCGCAGAATTACATCTACCTGAGAGGAATTCATACAAAAAGAATTACAGAGGTAAATGAAGTGACTGTTTTTGCCAAACAAATATTCATCTTTAGATGGATATTACCTTAGTTGTTTATATATTCAATACTGATGTTCAATGTATTGATTTACATCGTTTGAGTTATAACAAGTCTGCAATAATAAAGCACATTTGTTATCGAGAAATTATAATGTGGTGAAGAAATATAGTTTATATAGGATACAAAATTCATAAGACACATACTATCAAACAACAATCAATGTATGTGAAGTCCTAAGTGCATTACTACATCCTTGAAAGACACATAATGTGTAGTGCGTCGGGAGTACAGAAATAGATTATGGAGGACACATAGTAAGTAATGCTCTTATGCAAAACTAAGGACATATAAAGCCGAGTTAATACGATGAAAACAAGGAAATAAGAGGAACTTTTTTTTAAAGTGCATGGCTGGACGAGAAGAGTTAGATATAATGGTAAGAAACAAACACTACCTTACTGTCACAATCATGTGTATTAAAACCCAGATAGCAAGTATTGTGATACTGGGGGGAGCACCTGCAACGGAATAAAGAAAAGTGGCTGTAGAACATGATAACACTCAATGACAGTAGTAACATTTACAGCTACAAGATAAAAATGTTTTACATGTACCTCCATAAATAGCATAAAAGAAGTCATGCTGATAATACTTTCGGCGTCAATGTTGAACAGGATGTGGGATTTGTTTTACAAAATTAACGAGACCATATTTAAAGAAATACAAATTCTTATACACTGTATATGAATTATATTAATATTTTTCTTATTGTAAAACATTTTAACAAAAGGAGCAATATGTTTTCACATTTTGGTTTTAGTCTTTTCCGTTATATTTGATTATAATCCTTTATTTGTGTAAGACTTGCAGTTTTCTACAACTCAGAAATAGTACCATGGCCTGCAAGTTTGATATTGCAATTTCAAATCGTTGATGCATAAATTCAATATTGTATAATGGTTTTTCAAACAAAATTAAACTAAAATTTAAAATAAATAACAATCGGATGATAAATATGTATCAACGATAGATGGTTTACTTACACAAACGCATGTGCTGTGCTGCCATTTGGTCGTTAAACACTGTCATTCTGTCGCCAATCACTGCTGTTGTATATAAAGAACCAAACCTTCCTGGTTATGAAAGGAAGTTGAATTTTTTTTTATTAAACAACAGTGACGAATACTACTTTACTTGTGTACTTAAGAATATGTGTTCAGGAAAACATCCTAGATTTTATATCAAAAACTTTTACAGAGGAATCGTTTGTAAAGTTAATTTGGAAATTTTTATTTGATAAATATCTTTCAAAATTCAAATTATAAAAAAAATAGAGTTTAGACTTTACATCATTCTTCTGCAATAACATAATATCGAGCGCAGCTCACTGGCGCGCAGTGCCAGCGAGCGATGCGAGCTCTACAGGCAAAGCGTGTGCAAATAGAACATTCGGATTATCTGCACATTCATTCAACGGATTTTTTGGCGCCAGTTACTAGGACCAGTAATGCCCAGTTTTTATCGGACTAGCCGTTCCCTAAAAATATTGTTTACCATCTCACACACTCACGAAAACAAGCAAGATAAAATTAATTAAAGACTATACATGTACAATGTACTGCTTACATGTAACGTACACGGATATGAAACATCCAACTTTTTAACCTCTGTACAGTTTCAAATACAACTGAGTGACGACACAATAGGATTCTTGCACATTGATCCGTTAGTGTGTTTTTGCGTCAGTAAATTTTGACCCACAATGCAATTCCAAGCATGACATATGACGTTCTCACGTTCTCGTGAGAATCAACGTAAAACTTTTCAGAACCAGATAAAATGTGTAATTTCAAGGACGTGTAAACAGATAGCCATGCTATGACCTTGCATTGCTAGTATTACATAATGGTCACTATGATATTTATGTATACTTAGGTACTGCGCACTGAATGGTGTTAATGATAATTAACAGAATGAACTCTGTGAATCTTGTAGCACTGCGTAATATTCCTAAATGATGTTATAAAGCCAGGTGAATAATACGGCATAATAATATCCAAATTGAATTGAAAAACAAGTGTTATATTTGGCGATTCTGTGTCTGCAACGATAGCTCTGGTACTCTATACTGAGTCATGTATTGTGTATTCTATATATTAACCTTTGTAACCTTTTATGCCATGTATGAATAAACGTATTATGAGTAAGTGATGCCTCATACTAGGTGGGGGACTCCTAGACCCAGGACTCGGAGACTCAAATCCTGCATCCAGACTCTTTGATTGGCAGTTTTGACGGTTCTGTTACCTTATTTAGGAATAAACTATTAATCTTAATTTTGAACACTAAATGTTCACTCATGATCGTCGTAAATGGGCCGAACTAGTCAAAGCTGTCCATCATATGTAAAATGTTATATATACCCATGTAAAATGATGTTGAGCAGATAGATTCCGCTTATTGAGATAGATTATGAGACTCTTGATTTGGGCTGCTTTTAGCTGATGTAATTCTAACTATACGATCACGATTGTTAATAAACTATTGGTCAAAGAAGTACTGGACTTCGAGTTGAGTATCATCGCCAGAAGAAAACAAAGTCTGAAGGCTTACAAACGTCGTCCTTTTGCAGTAAATAAAACAGCATATCATACGCGTAGTTTTAACCATCAGGAAAGTTTTAAACAGCAAGACGTCATTCAAAGGACGTGAACAACTCTGACGCTACAGTCATGTTAAAAAAGGGGAAATAACTCCTTCTGTAATTTCTGTAATTTGAATAACTAAAAAGTTAAATCTTCTAAAAGTCTTTCAAAGGTTAACAAATTAGAGCTTTTCTTTAGATATATGAATCAATTGTAACTTGCAGGCCGCCAGAGTCATTTTAATGCTCACATTTGATTAATTGAGTTAGAGAGGATTCCGGTGATTTCTGCAAATTTTGGGTATGATAAATTAGGCCTACCAAATAACACTTTAAATATAAATTGCCAAAAAGAACTGAAGTTTGTCTCACTTTCAAAAAGAAAAAACTCTGCATTGAACGTTATGTTGAATTCTTAATTACTTAGATTCCTCAATAAACGTGAGGCATTCGCGAATGTTTGTTCTCGCGATAGATGGAAAACAGTTGAATCATGAAATTAAGTACTCGCGTAAAATAAGAAAATTACAGTACTCAACGACTTTTATCCTAGACAGAATTAACTCTACAGTACTCGTAAAATCATAAATCAATAAGAACTCGAAATTTTGCTTATATACTGTTGCGTAAAAATCATGATTACTGAAAAGAAGATAGGTTGTATTTTATTTGTATTCAAATTCATTTCCTTTTTTGCATTCATAAGTAGATCCATACTATTTCCTAATTTTTTTTTATAATGTTACGTATTTACATACTTAATCATAAGCTGTGCTCGCCCTAACGGTCACACCGTAAAACATATAAGTTTATACTTAATGTTAAATCATACATGCCAATATTCATATCAAATATTCTTTGAGGATTTAATTTTGTTATTTTGACAGTTTAAGTCAACAAAATCAAATCAATGACGAAATTTTACCCGACATAAAAGATACAGAGGTGATACCCATAAATTAAAAAGATTATGATATGACGAAATTAGTTGCTATCGGAATTGTATTTGGCTTAAAAACAACGATATTTTAACCCATCGAAAATATGTGCTTCTCCAGTGTTATGTGTTTACCAAAACTAGAAAGGGTCTATAGAAAAGTGGTAATATGTCCTTGAAGATTACAAATCTCTCCGGGTACTCCGGCTTCTTCCCACACCAATGACCCCCTCGCGCTAACATCCGTGCCAACGAGAGATATTAATATAAGTTGTAGAACTTGTTTATCAATCGTTGTAAAATAATTAAAGTTCAGTTCAGTTCATAGCTGGGCACCGAATACATGTACTAACATGTATTTGTATATTTTACTGTAAATGATTTATCAAATAAAGATGACTTTTTGGAATATTTATCAAATTTCTAGTAACAGCAATGCCTACAGTTCTGAGAACAATAACAAATGTTATCATCGTAGCAGTATGAAAGAACCAATTAAAAAGTTATTGTGTTGAATTATTTATTTGAATAATTTAGAAAATAATTACGCATTTGCCAACCTGACAAACCACGAACTGAAGGAGTATACAGTCTTTGTTTCCTTTTTCTGCACTCAGTTTCGTTGCAAGTATTTTATATTTCATTAAATGAATTTCCAAAGATGAGAATTGATATGGATACTTAAATGTTATGCAAGAGCATGCTCTACACACGACTTATTTTTATTTAAACTACGCAAGCTAATAGCAAACAAGTTGTTAGAGCAACAATATCAGGAACTTCGATTAAAACCATCTTTACGGACGTTCTATACAATGACCTTGTCAGCAAGTAAAATGTTTCATTAAGACACATGCTGACTTACATCTCTCATACTTGTTAGATCATATTTTATGCACCGGATTGACTACGGTTTCTCTCGTTTTTCACGATCTTGACAATGAGCACATGACGGGTGCGACTGGTGGGCAGGGGATGCTCACACCTCATATGCACTGGATCCCACCTCTATTTTTTTAGAGGTCTTTGTTGCTCTGCTTTGAGTTTGTATTTTCACTATAAGGATTTTTGAGATGGTTGACAGTTTGTTATTGTCATTTTTAATGGACTTTTTTATTTACATTATGGCAGGCTCACGTTCATCTTGTAACTTGGTAAGGATGGTAATAAAGAGAAGTTTGTTTAATTGTAAACTTTTGCATAAATCATTATGATCCTTAATAAAAATATGGATCGATTCGTAACAAGTGTTTTCAATTAGCTCGAACTTGAAATAAAGTTGATGTGATTTTGAAATAATTTTAAATGTTTCGTAAAGTGTGAACATTTGTTTAACAATGCGATATTATTAATTTCTAAAGTGTTCCGCTATTATGAAGAAATGGACTTACACCAAGAAAACTGACTGTTTGAGACCTACTTTAAAAAACTTCTTTGGTGTCTAGAGACGTATGAAAACTACTAAATCAAGGCTTTTCATTTCATATTACTACCATAAGAATGCACATTTGTTGTCAAAACCTATACTGTGATGAAGACTTAGCGTACATGTTAACATAACAGCATACCTCAGATTATTGTATGTGGAGGTCTAAATGCATTATCAGAGCCCATGAATACAAATTCGACAAGTGCGTTGGAAGGATAAAAACATGAAATGAAGAAAATACATTAAGTGTTATTCATATCAGGCAAAGCAAATAGCACAGAGGTTAATACAATAAAAACAAGGAAATCAGATAAACGTGTTTTTAAGTGCAATGCTGGACAAGAAGAGTCATATGTAATGGCAGGAAACAAACACTTCCTTACTGTCACTGTCATGTGTATTAAAACCGAAATCGTTAGTATAATGATACGGAGAATACCTGAAATTGAATAGTAAAACGTGGCTGTAACACATGATAACACTTCGAACTCAATGACAATACAATTTAAGAACATATCAAGATAAAAATGCTACACCCGCTATACATGTATATAGCATAGAAGAAGTCATGCATATAATACTTACGGCACCCATGTTGGCTAGGATGTGAACATTATTTTATTCACAAGATTAACGAGACTATATTTGTACCAGTTACATGACCAATGCATATAATAGTACTGCATATAAATTAAGTTGATTTTGTCATATTTAAAAATATTTTAATCCAGAGATCAATATATTGTCTTAATATAAATAGATTAATTTTATAATTGTGCAAACTAGTTTTGTCCCGTCTGTTTTATTCGGACATATATATATATATATATATATATATATATATATATATATATATATATATATATATATATATATATGTATATATATATATATATATATAACACATTACTATTAGTAATGTAAGACTTTCAGTTTCTTCAACTAAGACAGTCTAAAATATTGATCCATCAGTTATAGTCGCCCATGCATGTATCCAAAGATGTACCTTTATATGCCAATTAATATGCTTGAAAAGATAACTACTGCATGATACATATGCATTAATAATACATTTTTTTACTTATATAACTGCAAGTGCTGTGTTGCTAGTAATTTAGTTTTCATTTAACCAGTTTTTACCGGTTTCTGACACGCATTGTAAGAAAAGAATGAAAGAACAAAAAAAATCTTTAATTTTTACAAACTGAAATACTTGCACTGGCCGCCATTTTCTCGTTTAACAATGACTATTTTTTCAAATACGTGATTGAAGATGGAAGAATAACTAACTTGCTAATAACAAACAATGTTTTACGTTGCTTGTTAAGAAAATGGAAAAGGAGAGTGGCACATTTTTCTCTTTTCCCTTGAGTTTAGCATTAAAAACGTGTAAAGCAAGTATGTAGTGATTTGTCCAGACCATCCTAACTCTTAGCACACCCACTCACGCTGGCATAAACATATATATTTTCTATCTTAAATGTAGACACACGTTTATGTGCAATGGTTAAAAACGACAGTCATCCATCGTGTAAATACACATAAATATTAAGGCGTGTGTGGGTAAATTACAATGAATGTGAACTTTTTCTGATTATTCTGCATGGTAACATTCTTAAAACCTAACATTGTCTGCCTTTAGATAAGGCAAATTTTCCAGTTCGCCCGGGGAACACAAATTCAATAGTTAAGTATATAATATGATTCTACAAACTCTAACACTAGACGTTTACCGATCAAAACTATTTTACTTTCAGACTCCAGACTTTAAACGCTAGAAACATCCTACAACTGGAAAATACCCAATATGTTTGCTGATTCATTAAATCTCTTAATTTTGCATTCACTCTCAATGGACATTACATCATCTCCAACAGAAGACTTTGCATAAGCAAGCGTGATAGATCAGTAATGCCTTAAGTCATATATATTTACATTTTCCAGTGTCTTTCCCTGTGATTATACTACAAATCGATTTTGTAATGCATAGTCTAATACATCATTCACCAATAACGAAAACTTTGATATAAAATCGTACACTTGCTGAAAACGAATCATACTTTGAATATCTCTAAAATCTTTAAATATAACGAATCATTCTGGAAATATTATGAGGTAATCAAACAAAATAAATAGTGATGCTATATCATTATTACTATGTATAATAGATTGATATTAAATTTCTAAAAATATTATGTGGAGTGTCCTTCGAACTAAACATAGCTATACATTTATGCCAATTGCCAGGTATAATAGTAGAATAACTATTTCAACGATAACTATATTTTTAAATATTGATCATTTATATTCATTTTGGTTAAACACTTTCACTACTAAATTTATTTTACTAAATAAATAAATATCTGCTTTAAGATTTCAGATGGAAAGTGATTTGTGAAACTTGATTTTTTCCAAATCTTCTATCAATTAAGTCCACACCAGCCCATTTCGTTTTTATTAAATGGTTTTCAGTTGCTTGAAAAGACATGTCACAAAAATAAAGCAAATTGTGAAACGTCGTAAATTGGCAAGAACTATGCACATAATACAATTCTGTAAGATAGCTCCACTGTACCTCTGCTGATATCCCTAGTTTCATGCGAGATAATTGCATACTTTTTTACCATAGAGATTAAGAGACGTTTCAATTTGTTAATTTGTTAACACAATACAAAAGATGTATTCCACCCCCGTGCAGATGCATATAAAATTGCATCCTGCGTAAAGAAAATCACAATGATATTGCACAAATGGCAACATTTATGTCATCAGATCCAAAAAACTGTATTGTGCCCACTTACCCACTCAATATCTGTATGACATGCAGCTACGCCAGCCATGTTTTGTTACGACTACAAACACAGTGATGTTTACAGATGCAGATAACGTACAAGCAGTTGAAATACTAATATAAGTTACGGTAATAAATATAAATAAGATAAAATCGAAATGTATGGCATACTTTACAGGGACATGATCATTTTTTCTTTCAAAATTTATTTTCATTTTTAATGTTAATAATATAATGATTAATCAGTAAGGCTTTCTTATTAGTCAACCAACATTTTGAGTGCCAGTCGTTTAGTTATAAATGAGATACAAAGCTCACAATTCTTTTTGTTAGCAAAGCTAACGTCATGGTTTTCTTTACATTTTGGTTGTTAAAAAAAACTTCCGGGTTTAGACCTTAAATGAATAAATTATAACAAACGCTAGTAACCGTTTATTTTTGTTTGAAACGAATACGCAGACAGAATAAATCAGCTTGTAAAAGAACTGGTATATGGTATATTACTGGTATATTGAACAAATATAAACAGAACTTTGTTTACATTACAAAAAGTGTGTGCAGTGCTTATAAATACGTACTTGTACTTATAAATCTACGAATGACACACCAATTTTGGTTAATCATTAGAAATGCATTACTTCCATGAACAATAGAAATAGGAAAAATAAATTTGACGAAAATAGTGACCATGCCCATTTAAGTATAAAACAAAGCACAAACAAATGTTGTTTCTTTTTTGGATCATGTTCAGCTGTAGTTGGTACATTTATTAAGAATTGATGTTTGTTAGCATGCAGGCGTGATTTGTTTGAATCGTAAATATTTTATTTCAGCTGTATTTGTTGACTATTTTTGTAGAACGAATTCTTAGTAATATTTGATGTTTATTTTGAATGTTTTTGGTTTCAAATTTATTGATAAACGCAAATCTTTGACTATATTTTTCGAATTTATTTTTAGATTCTTTGTTATATTTCAAATATCTGTGGACGTTCCCTGTTAATCATTATAAATAATTTTGTGTTTTATCATTTTCTTTGTTTTCATTTGAAGGTTTAATAAATCCGTCAATGTATGACGCTGTTTTATATTCAATTCGATCGTAAACAAAACTCCCGAAATCTTCTTCATTTCCCATCCCGAAACTGTGGTTTCTTCTTACCAAGTGTCCTTGGCAAACAATTCTACGAAAGATCTATTAAGTAAGTACTCTTGAGTGCCTCAGTGTTCTGTTGGTTGTTAGTTTAAAGAAGTTTTTTTTCTTTGCATTTAGTTTCCAAAGTTAATTGTTTTATATGATAGATTTCATGATAAAACAGTTTGTAAAAATGTTTTGAAAAATGACTTTATTTCAATTCAACAAGCACTTGTCAGTGCCTTCATTATGAATTAAATCATCCATAATAATGTTTGTTTTCTTCTTTTCTTTGGTGGATTATTTTTGCAATGCATACTTTTTGTAACATTCAGACTACGCTTGACCGCACGATGCAATAAATATTACAGCATAGATTTACCAAGAGAATTTTCTTGTCCGCACGATTAAGTAAATAATAACAGCATGGTTTTAGTGATTGTATTCCCCTGTCTCTACGATATAGTACATATAACAGCAGCAAATATAATGTAACAGTTTTACTGAAAGCCTTATAGAACAACATAGTTTTAGTTTTCCCTTTCTTCGTACGATGCAGTTCATATAACAACACCGTTTGACTGTCTTCCCTTGTTTTTCCGATATTGTAAAAATAACAGCATCGTTTTACTGATAGTCTTTCCTTTTCCACACAACACAGTATGATAACCATTAGTTTTATTAACAGTATATTCCTGTATGTACGATAGAGTATATTTAAGAGCAATTGCCCCGACACAAATGTGCGTCTTTTTATAGGTTGTTTTTTAAGAGTAACAGTGTAATTATATGATTCAAATTCTGAGAGAAAAAAAACTTCAAACAACACAAAACACGAAAACAGGTACAAAGTATACCCTTTCTATCTTGTTTTGAAAAATAAGGAGACGTTGGCTTATTGTCTCTAGATCTAGTCCTTAATATAAATACCGGATAATGCGAATAAAGACACAATACATTTTTAATTTGATAGTCAGAAATAACTATAAAATGTATTGAAATTAATAAATCAAACTTAAAAAGGACGTCCTAATGTAAATCAATAGCCAAGGCCTATGTGATGCCAAAACAAAGGTACATATTTTAAAGTACGCATTTTTGTCATTTTGTGCTGAATCAACACTTGGGGACGTCACAGTCCTCCCACCGACTGTCCGGGTCCGTCGTGTAGCACCAGGTCCCGTTATGATTGCTCGGATTTCTACAGTAATTCTCCTAGAGAAAAAATTGAAATAAATTAAAGAAACAGGTCAATTGTGATTTAACTGACGTCGGCACTTTTAAAAAAGATATGTGTATGTATATGAACTTATTAAGCGATGAATTAACTTTTCATACCTCAAGGCAAAAATCTAGGGGGGAAACAATAAGCATTTTCAGAATGATTATAGCTTGGTTTATCAAACATTTGATAAACCGATTTCAAATAATATCAATTTAGTTCTGCTATACTCCAAATTTTTTTTAATAGCACAGAGAGATATTGCTCAGTTGCAAATTGAAACAAGCAACCATTGATATTATTGTTTCATCGTTACATCTAACTCTTTTCACATTTCTGTTTCAAACTGTAACTCATTAAGTAAAAATAATATAGTGATCGGTAAAAGATTTTAGAAGTATAATATCATATTAATACTGACGTACAAATGGATAACAATATACTCTTGTGTTCATGCACAATATGAAATTATGTCTGTGAACTTATGGAGAAAATCAGAAACGTCCATTTCTGTGTGAACGTTTTACGGGTCAAATGGTCATACTTTTTACATCATAATGATCATCGCACGCCCTGGTCGTTTGACGGTTGCTTTATTTTAAACATAAATACACGGTTATTCTAATAGTTCTAACAATTTACATATTTCAAACGTTTATATTAGTATTTAACAGCGATTTTAAAAATCCTACCGTGATATAGATTTGGTTGGTACACAACCTATAGCTAGTTCATATCTCGGTAATTTTTTTTAAAACTACGCCGTTATTTTCTTTAAATGCATAACTATAGAACAGCACCCAATTGCTACTAGAAAAACAGTCTTAAATATCTGAAACAGCGGACCGGTAAATGATTGAAAAAAAGGAATACTGTGCTTGTACGAACGTGGCCCTTTTAGACTATTTCAATCTTATAATTTAGACCTAAAGTAAGATACAAAGAAACATCCACATTTTAAAGCTAAATTATTTGGAAAGCTATAAATGACAGTTTATGACTAAAAGTATTAAAACGAAATAATTGATGATGATCTTATTGATAATTTGTTGGCCTTCCAGCCTCCTTAATTGCCATTGATAAGTCTAGGTTGACAGGAATATTATGTATTTTCCCCATTTCATATATTTCAAAACTTTCTGATGTTAATGTAATAACAAATCTTGGTTGCAATGAACCATTCATTCATAAAACCATAAGAAAGCTAAAAAAATCTTTGAACAGTACATTGGGATTTCTTCCTTTTATGTAGTGTTTATAACCATCATGTTGGACATACCGAATTGTTTGGGTAGGAATGACTATGCGGTGTCTGTGAGTCCCAACGCTGACACGTTTTGCCGGTATACGTCACGTTTTTGCTCCCCCAGTAATTTTCTCCTATAGGATCGGTCGACTCAATACATACTGCAACGACATATTCGTGCAAAATCACGAACTACTTTAAGTATCATAATATCTTAATAGAATATATATATATATATATATATATATATATATATATATATATATATATATATATATATATATATATATTCACACATGGGATGTAAGTACTAAATAAATGAACTTACGCGTATTTAAGTTCCTCTTTTCACCCCCTTCCTAACAAAAAAACCAAACAAATCTAGATATATACCTTGGCATCTCGGCGTTTCCCACTGTCCGTTAGCCAGACACGTTATAATCTCCTTGCCCAATGCAACTGTTCCTTGAGGACATGTGAAGTTTCTACTCTCCCCAACGTTACCCGGTGTGTTATTTCCAGTGTAAGATGATACATCAACTGATATATTGGCACTGTATCCGATGTATGGTGGGGGTGTCGCCTCAACACATCCTGTTGATATTCGTTTAATTTATGAGATTGCAATGTTATTATTGCATACAGGGAGATACTTGCCAACGTTTTATTTTCGCCTCTTTCGTCCTCGTCATCGAGCAAATACAAGACCGAATGAATTGAAATTGCATGATTTTATTTTATCATTCAGGACGGGGCAAACCATTTTGCAAACATTACACGAGGTGAAAATAAGCTAGAATACAGTCATTCATTTACGTAGCGGTGATACACTACAATTGTATCTCAAAAATGGCTTGCAAATCGAATTATTTTAAAATTTCTAAATAAATGATCAATAAAGCTGGTGACCGTTTTTGTAGCCACAATGGGCATCTCAACATATGAATGGTATCTACGGCGCATAGCTTAATAAAATATCATAAATAGCAGTTAATTGGAATGACCACAAAATGTCTATTGAACATGTTTTATAATGAAGACATGTAAAGTATAAGACCTTGCTGCCTCCTTCAGTGCAGAAATGGACATGGTGGATCAAGTTAGCATAACTAATGACTTTTGATTATTTTTTTAAAACCATATAACGTCTAATCTGACTTGACAAGACTTATATACCTGTAAGCCATTATAGACCAATGTTTGATACAGAAACAAGTAGAAAATTTAGATTCAATAAAAATTAATAATACCGTTGGGTATTTAAGCTTTTGGGTAAAATGGAAATTGCTGCTAAATCAAAAGTTCGAAGACACATCACGTACATATTATAAAAGTAGTCATTGAAAATGTAGAGTACTTGGCGCCAATATATTATAATACTGAAAAAATACTCAGTAGTGAGCATAAAAGGACCGTCATTCATCTCACGTGATATGAAGCAGGAAGATTTGTTAGTGGAATGCCAAACACGCATTTGTCCTCTCGGGCACGTCAAATTCCCGCCTTCTCCTTGTTGTGGTGTTAATTCCTAAAAATAGGAAAGGGAATGGTAACGTGTAATTCTATACCATTAGAGACACTGATTATTGACTGGGACAGTAAATAGAAATAAATAAACTATTAAAGACATATGCTATGGACCGTCGTAAGAAGTTTTAACAAACTGCTCTTTGTAATAGCTAACACCTAGACTATAAAGACACAATTTAATAGAAACAGTTTACATGTATATACCAAATTTTAACTACGCTGTGGAAATACGACAGCTCATCGCCAGACGGCAGTCCCTGTTGCGCAATGAACTTGTTTTTGTCAGGTTCACATATTTTTAATACAGGCTTTCCAAACCTCCAAGAGATGAGAACATCACTGGTATGTGTTAACGAGGTCATTCCTAATACAAGACACAATGCGGAAAAATGTAAGACTAATGTAAAGAACTGAAATCATGAGTGATGAAGAGAAGAGTTGATAATCAGATTATTGTTTCTCTTATGTTCATCCTGGTAAAGCATTTCCCGATTGATGACCTTGATCATTTATTTGGTAATTTAAGGATGACAATATTTATTTGAACATTTATGATATAATATTAAGACAATTAATAAGCAACACAACATATCCTGAAATATGAAACAGGACCAAACCAGTGATAATCTACTATTTATGATTTATTACATTTACTTGGATTTGAAAACCATTTCTGAAACTCCAAAAGTCATGAATAACTTGGACATATAATGCGAACAATTTAGAATTATTATTGTAAAAGAACATATACATTTGTATTATGAAAATGCATATGCTATAAGAAATACAATTGATAGATATCAAAAGTTGTATTTACTGACCAAGTGCGAAAATGAAGTTTGTAATGGCTATATACTGTTTACTGTTCATGTGGAGAAACTGGTTTTTAAAATATATGTCTTATGTTTATAATTATGTTTAATTTTATGATTGCATAGTATATCAAATCATCCTTTCCGTCTATCAGTGTTTGTATGTCTGTCCATTTATCTGCCTGCAGTCCGTTTTATTTTATAACCCTGATGAGGTTACTGATGTAGATCAAGTTGAGATCATCATTATGACACTTATATACAACAAGCCTCACAGACAATATCAATCCTCTTAAATGACAGAGTTTTTTAATGAGTTATGAATGTATGGTTGATTAAAATTTTTATTTTAAATATGATTTTTGTGAATAAGAATATTTTTGTTATATATACCGGTATAGATAACTTATAAAAAATATAAATATCCTAGTTAGGCCACACCAATATAATTTCTCGCTTGTCGGACATTAAGTGGAAAAGGGTACGAGCAGGCGAGCGATAAAATAATAAGATTATTTGTTTTGTAGCCGAAATTTTAGGCGGCCCATAATGATATTATTTGTAAAATTTTATTTAAACACGAGAATGCAGGATCCGATGAAAAAGAAATTTAAATGGTGTGGCCTTCCACATTTTGTATTTTTTAGCTCAAATTGAGGCTAAACCATTATAATATATTACCCTGCATAATCATTCTGATAAAGTCTAAATCATACATTATAAATAGCATCAAGACCAATATGGGGACCAAGGAAGGGTTCAAAGTTCAAAGTTCAGCATATATAGGAATTATAGGATTGCATACAATCAATAGACATGTATATACATAAGGACAAATCATAAATCATTTCAGAATCTGCAGTGTTGTTTAGTCCAATCAGATGATAAGATTTAAATAACTAGAGCAGAGCTCGTGGCAAAGCCACGAGTAGGTCTTCCGTTGTTGCTGCGGGTTGAAAGTATATGTGATATGGTATCAAACGATTATAATGACTAATCTTTCAGTTCTGCTTTTGTTATAAAAACGTGTTGTTATTGAAAGCCTGTATATAAAACATGTTTTGAAAAAGAAAGGAAGAAAATGTTTTAGGAAAACTATTTGTCAAACACAGTTTGTGTAATCGTTTCAATAATTCTTTAAAAAATGAAATGTTAAATGGCGAGTTAAATTTTCAAAGGGTAGCAAGCATTGTTATAAACAGTATGTACTCATGATCATGTCAGGAATTGTATTTTTTTTAAAAACCGAACACGCCTACAAAACACATAACCTTTTCTCTAAGATAACTTCTTTATTTGAATCTTTCTAAATTTTGGAAGACTATGTGCAAGTTTAGAATTGTTACGTGCTGACAAAATTTAGTAATTAGTCAAAATTGATGGCATCTCTGAACTTTTCTATAGGGAAATGTGTGTTGTCTAATGTTATTTAATGATACGAGTAGACTTGGACATTCCAAATAATATATAAAAAGATCAGCGGGAGAATTTATGCAAAAGCAAGCATCTAAATTTTACACCAGATGGTGCTGTTTCATAGAGACACCGCTATGTAACGTTAATTAATTTGATGTAATAATATGCAAAATCCTTATTTTTATGTCAGTGGGTTGATTTTTAAAATTGAAAAAAAAACTTCAATTGCACATCGAAAGGTATTACAGAAAATGTGCAAAAATTTCGTGGAAAAATTTGGTGCCAATTTGCAGGTTCAGGCGAGCTTCGAGGACTTGAGCAATTTTCATAATTGGAAGCATGGGGGTACATCTACAGACATTCATCTACAACCCCTGAAAATTTCAAGCTTCTATCTTGATTAGTTTCGGAGGAGATGCGTGGACAAAATGACCCTTAAAAAATTTCAAAATCGTCTATATCTGAAACCGGAAGTGACGTCATCGTGTTAAAATTTAATAATATGTAGCTACGATGATGTTCTATCACTCCTACAAATTTCGTGCAAATCGGTTGGGTAGTTTTTGAGAAATAACGCTCCAAAAAAGTCAGAAAAAGAAAAAAAGAATAATAAGAACTAGAGCAAAGCTCGTTGCAGAGCAACGAGTGGGTCTTCCGTTAATATTGAAAGTAAAGCTTGAAGTTCCTGTAAGAAGCAAAGTTCTTAAAACAATAAACATAAGTAACTAAGACAAAAAGAAAAAAAATCGAATTATTTTTAGTACGAGGTAACACAATCCGAATGATTCTTAGTACGAATTAACAAAAACCTTATCTATTTGAAGAACGACTTAGAAAATACAAATCCGATTGTGTAATAGTACGATTTAACAATTATCGAATAATTTTAGGTACGAGTTAATTTTATTTTGAACATAAAACTATTTTCTTAACCAAGAATGTGGAATCAAAATTTCCGGAAAATCAATTTTAAAACCCCAATATCTCTGTAGTGCATTGTCTGATTTTAAAACGGATTTCAGCGTAACATTCAGCTCAAAAAGTTCTCTTTTTTTGTTTAATGATTGGTATTAAATTATCGCTCAGAAAAGAGTTATTATAAAAAGACTGTGTAGCCTTCCTGGCCCCTAATTTGAGGGGTCAGCCCCTTTTTCTTGATATCGAATAAAAGGTCTCGGAAATATAAACATATCTTGTTCAACAAAAGTTAACAAATTGTTAACCGTTTCGAGATATCTGACAACTTTGGTTTGGGGGCTGACCCTTGATTTCCTTACCAGGGCCACCAACAACAAAATGTTAGGTATCATATTATTAAGAACATAATTTTGAGCAACTTTTTATCTACATTGCTTTTCAAAATATTTTTCTTTTTTCAGATATAAATGATTTAAGTTTTGAATGTTTGGCCCCTTAAAACCCCTAATTACGTAATAAAAGACTTAGGTATGGTACTGTATAGGTAAACATCTGTACAATGAACATTTTTGCTTCTATAATTAATAACAAATTATTTTTCAGTTATGAGTTATTGTAAGAGGAATTTAATGCCTCCTTGGCCCATAATTTTAGGGACCAGCCCCTTTTTCCTGATATCAAATGAAAGGTTTTGCAAATATAAACATATTTTGTTCAACAAGTGTTCACGAATTGTTAACCGTTCTCGAGATATCTGAACAATTGTGTTTTAGGGACCGACCCTTAAACTCCTTAATGGGGCCATCAACAAAAAATATAAAGGCATATTGTACAGAACATTTTTTTGAGCAACTTTTGTTCTACATTGCTTTTAAAAAATTTCTCCTTTTTCAGATATTTGTGATAACAGTTTTCAACTTCTGGCCCCTTGAAACCCCTAATTAGGTAATATATGACTTAGGCATGGTACTGCATAGATAAACATCTCTACAATAAACATTTTTGCTTCTACAATTGATAACAAATTATTGTTCAGTAAAGATTTATTGTAAAAAGACTTTAGAGCCCTCTTGGCCCCTAGTTTTAGGGGCCAGTCCCTTTTTATTGATATCAAATGAAAGCCTGTGAAATTTGAAACAACTATTGCATTACATGTTTTGACAAAATATGTATACGTCAAAAGATATTACAGAAAAAGTGGAAAAATTTCGTGAAAAAATTTGGTGCTAATTTTCAGGTTCAGGCGAGCTTCGAGGCCTTGAGCAATTTTTATAATTGGAAGCATGGGGGTACATCTACAGACATTCATCTACAATCCCTGAAAATTTCAAGCTTCTATCTCGATTAGTTATGGAGGAGATGCGTGGACAAAATGACCCTTAAAAATTTACAAAATCCTCAATACCTGAAACCGGAAGTGACGTCATCATTTGAAAATTTTATAAAATGTAGCACTAATCATGCTCTTTCAGTCATGAAAATTTTGTGCAAATCGGCTGAATAGTTTTTGAGAAATAGCGCTCCAAAAAAGTCAGAAAAAGAAGAAAAAGAATAACTAGAGCAAAGCTCCTTGCAAAGCAACGAGTGGGTCTTCCGTTAATGTAGGAAGCAAAGCTTGAAGTTCCTGTATGAAGCAGAGCTGTTAAACCAATAACAAGAGTAAATTAAATAAAAAGATGAAAAAAATCGAATTATTCCTGGTACGACTTAACAAAACCCGAATGATTTTAAGTACGAATTAACAAAAACCTTTTCGATTTCAAAAACGACTTAACAAAAAAAATTCGAATGTGTTCAAGTACGACTTAACAATTATTTTTGGTACGAGTTAATTTAACTTTGAACTTTATGCTATTTTTTAAACCGAGAACGTGGAATCAAAATTTCCGGAAAAATCAATTTTTAAACCCCAATATCTCTGTTATAAATCATCCGATTAAAAAACAGTTTTCAGTGTTATATTCAGCTTACTAAGCTCTACAAAATACATATACGTTTTTTATTTGATCAAAAAATTCAAATTTTTGAAAAATTTGATTTACTTCCGGTTTCGACCGGAAGTGACGGATTTTCATTTCCAGCCTTATTACAGAGACAAAACGATCAATATATAAGCTCGAAAAATTTCAACATTCTATCTTGAATCGTTTTTGAAAAAAGCCGCGGACAAAATGACTTTTTGAAATTTTTAAAAATGACGTAACGTAAAAACGGAAGTGACCTTGCTATAGAAACTTTAACATCTTTGAGCCATTATAATTTCACATTATCTCTGAAAGTTTCATAAAAATCGGTCAAAAACTTTTTGAGTTATGAAGCCGAAAAGAAGTCAGAAAAAAAAAGAAAAAGTATAATAATAGAAAGAAACCGAAGAATAACAAGAGGGTCTTCCGTTGAAAACGGAAGACCCTAATAAAGAAAAAGAAACCGTAGAATAACAAGAGGGTCTTCCGTTGGAAACGGAAGACCCTAATAAAGAAAAAGAAACCGTAGAATAACAAGAGGAAACGGAAGACCCTAAAAATAATAATGAAGAATTTCCAACAGAATCAGTACAAGGTCTTCCGTTGGAAACGGAAGACCTTAATTATCATGATTAAGTATCAAATTTCATTTTATACCTGTAATCATTTTAAAGATTCTCCTATTTTCCAACACCCATTTTAATGCAATACCTTGCAAATCAGACAAAACTTTTAAAGATTGATAGAGGAAATTCAAATTAATTACAGTCAGGATATGATTATTATGAAACCTGTGATTTATTTGGTTTGATTGTATTTTAAATCTTTCAACAAAGGCTTAATAAAGATTGTGTGTATTAAAGTTTTCATGCATGTTTTCTTCTTTTTTGTGTACAGAGACCAGAGTTTCTTGATTATATCAGATGCACAACGATGGCACTATGTGAATTACCATTAAAAAAAACTCTTTAATTGGAAGTGAAAAAAATGTTAAATTAAAAAATCCTTTTCTCTTTATGTGATTGGTTTTTAGAAATACAATCATTTATGGCAGTATTGACTTTCATGAAGCGCGCAGAGTGATTTTTTGTAAAAGTCAGCTTAGAGGAAATTCGGATTTTCAGCCTTTTTAATTCAATTAATAGTAGTATTTGCTACACAACTTCATTTTATTCTACAAGAACTTATGCAGGTTCACAGTATAATTGGTTGAAAGAAATTTCCATTTTAAACTGAATTATACGTCTTTTCTAACAGCATGCAGGGTTTGTAGCATCTATTTCAATAGAGGTCAGAGGAAATTCAGACGTTATTATCTTTATTTCTAATTCACCAACATGCCAATTGTTTGTTATCAATTTTTTGCTATTTATCATTTCTTCAAAACAACATTAAAAAATAAGAGTGTAATAATAGGAAATGAAATAGTACTATTTGCAATTTTTCTAGCTCTGATCACGTTAAAAAATGTCACTTTTTTAGTGATCAGAGGAAATTCAAACTAAAATAGCTGATTAGATAAAAGGAATTCTTATAATCCATTTTCAGATAAATAAGGTATCTTATTAACCTTTATAATATTTTGGTGAGACAATTTTTCTAGTTAATTGTTAACATGTCTTTTATGACATTTTTAATTTGCATTTGAGTTTTTTTTTTTTCTCGTTCTAATTTTTTGAACATGGGTAAGTTTGAAGGTCGTTGCCATGTAAACGAACTCCAATTCCAATTCAATTCCAATTCAATTTATTCTCTCAAACCATTATCATACAATGGTACATGAGGTACAATAACATATTTACATTAAATTGTGATGTCAAGGGTCTAATAAATTATATATAAATTATAATACAACATAGTATTACATGTGTTAGTAAGCATAAGTAAGTAAGAGCAAAAAAAAAAAAAATAGTAATAATACAAAAAGTGGTAGAAAAAAAAATAGATCATCATATAAAAATTTAATACAGTGTTTCATTGGTGTTCAATACGCGGAGAGTAATAATAATATTACTATATTATATAAATAGAACTCATTTACATATGCTTAAAATGTCTTTTTTGACATAAACGAATCGATTATAGTCTGTTTAAACAAGTGTTTTTAATTATTCAATTAGTTTCATGTCGGGTTCACATATCCTTAAAGCAGGTTTACGTTGTTCTACCATTGGTCTCAAAACTCGTTTCCAAGTTTAAATGTTTACGGACAGTAACCCAAACATAGAAGATTATTGCGAACTGTTAAAACGAAGATCATACAGCAGCCATCTAGCTACGATATCAAATGCTAATATAACTTGCAATAAATATACATGTAATGTAATTACTGGTTTTTTTATTTATATCAAACTGTCAATGCCAGTCTACATGTGCCGTCTGGAGCTAGATTCACAGTGAGGTGACGAGAGGAACTTCCTCGAAGTTCGATCAAAAACAATATTTTTGAAAATATGTTCCCCAGAAATGAAACCATATTAATATCGACATGACCATAAATCTTTTTTTTTTTCAATTGTTCTTTGACTTTCTATTTCTAAATAATTAAATCGCATTCTTAAATCAACATTTCAAGCTCCACATCTTGTGAATTCGATAACGAAGATAGCAATAAACCTGATAAAAGTCAATAACTTAAGGTGATTTAAATTATATATAGAAATCACAAGATGCAATTCAATTACTTTGCATAAATAAGAGATCACAACACTTTATATGTTGACCGTACAATAAAAAGAAGGACAGTTTTATAGTTGAAACACAACAATAATTAGTGTAGGCCCCGATAAGCGTCCGTATATAACAGCCTTTTGATGTTACGTTGTCTAAAACACGATACGTTCTCATAAATAGATTGTCATATATGATTGTTTCAAAGTTTAGAAATTTAATTACGGCAAATATATATTCAGTGACTTCAATGAAGCTTTCTGACATGTGTCTTAAGACTGAAACACTTTAATCTTTCCAAATCGAATTTCACAATGTCACACTAAAATAATGCATATAAACTATGCCGCTTTAAAACATAACACGAATGACAAATTCACGTAGGCGACTTGTCTATTTCAAAGAGAATTATTCACTAAGATTTGATCGAGAATTATTAGTTTCCTAGTGTTCGGTTAATCAAATATTGGAAAAAAGCATTCAGAATTTTATTTTTAGAAACTTTATATTTAATCTTTTTAAAAGCACTTCTAATGTAGAATCATGATCAATAATTGTGTTCATTTAAAACTCTCCTCAAGTATACATCTAAACATTATGATTTTGAACTTTATTATTGTCCACAAAAAGTTCAATCAGTTTGTATCACAAATGTAATGAAAGCAATGTTGTATATTGATTAAAATATTTACTTAAGTAACCAAGAACGTCTTGGTTGTTTCATATATGTTTGTTTTGTTTGTTTGTTTTTTTTTGGTTCTTTTTTTGGGGGGATGGCATTCGTTTATTTCCACTGAAGGAATTTTCAAAATTTTGATTTTAGTCCAACCAATTACACCTTGAATTTTGCATTGAAGTCTATGGGCAACATATGTTTTATTAAGATATTGTAAAAAATAACTTATAATTTGTAAAACTCTTTTGGTTAATGCATGAATAAACTGTCTCTTTATTAAAATATGAAATAAAATAATCATTTACCGCAGATATTTTAAAGAAATTAAAATTTTCTTTTTTTTCATCAAGTGGAGATAACTTTAAAAAAAACTTAAGGTGCAAAATGACCAGCTCCTTATATCTTGTCTGTCATGAATTTGGTCCATTTGTTTTCATAGTTATCTAGCAATATATATTTAACTACTTTACAATGATTCAAAATTGTTCAATATCCCTTAATTATTCATTGAATACCTTAATTATAATCATTGTGTCAAAAAATGTAGTTACAATGTTGCTGAAACTTTGATAAGACGAAAATCTTAAGTTGACATTCCATGTTAACAGACAAGAAGTCATCAAAATATGGGCGCGGAAGCCAAACAAATTGCATCGTTTTAACATAATTAATTCTCAATATATATCCCACGCATTTAATTTGCATTAATGCAAATCTATTTCAAACGCAAAACAATAGTATGCTTTGATCAAAGTCACCAAACCTTGAATTGAGCGGTTGAATCATCCAAAATATAGCGGCTTGTTTATATAAATTTTTACATATCTTTGTACAAGTCGTCATAATTTTGACAAAATATAGATTTTATAGGAAGATGGCATTGATTTTAATGTGCCGTAAGGTTTAGGTTTAACACAACATCAAGAGGCGGTTTTACGTTCCTGTACCCATAGGAAATACCTACAAATTTCCCGAGTGTAAAAGACAGGGACGTAGCCTATTGTTTGGTAAAAACGTTCTTGAATGCTCTTATTAATTCTTAAACTTCAATTCAAAAGTAAAAAAGAAGGGTTGAATCCTAAGGTTATATTCGGAACCATTTTAACTTAAATTATTTAATTTATGGAAGCGAAACAGTAAAAAGGATCCCAAAAAATATATTTTCTGAAATTTTAACAGAATAGTACTTAAAATATAAAATACATTGTATCTTTTTTGTTAAATTAAGATAATTTTAGTCGGTAAGATGGTCCTATCAAGAGCTTTGATTGATCTAGGGTATTGTCCTTTCTGATATATTTCATCTTGTCAAATAAAATATACAACATGACTAAGGACAGTATACCCAACCTGTCAAAATAACGTCATTATATAGAGTTTGTTGTCCTTATTAAATTGCTTAACTTTGAAACAATCATTTGTGACAATATATTTATATGAATACATGTATATTGTGTTCTAACACCACAGCACAGGGTGGTCATTTTACATTTCCGTAAATAGAACATAACCCAGAACAACTGTAATCTTCTAAACAACTGTAGAATGAAAATAAAATACACAAGCAAAGTTCTGCGCACCCGACCCACGCAAAGTCCTGCGCACCCGACACAAGCAACGTTCTGCGCATCCGACCCACGCAAAGTCCTGCGCACCCGACACAAGCGAAGTTCTGCGCACCCGACCCACGCAAAGTTCTGCGCACCCGACAAACGCAAAGTTCTGCGCACCCGAATTCTGTACGAACTCGAACTTCTGTGTTGGAACAAAATATAGGCTGCATCGATGCTAAGTTTTGACTTAATGCATGTAATATCGGGTTGTCCTAAGATCAAGACAAATGTAGATAACTATAGGACTTGACAGTTTTAAAATTGCAAGAGTAACACTTACCCCCTTCTCCTCTCACACATACACGCAGACACGGATGTGAAAATTGAAGATTTTAATATATATATATATATATATATATATATATATATATATATATATATATATATATATATATATATATATATATATACTTAAATAAATAAAACAGAATGCGACAGTCCAAATTAAATAAATTGTTTACTGTTAGCGCTTTCAGCCATGTCGGCTCTTCAGACAGTTATACAAAATTAAAAACGTTGTTTGTAACGTTGTCAATGACGTCGTGTTTTTAAAGTTCATTATGACGTCACAATGTACATCAAGGTAGCGATGGCGTGAACTTTATCAACGCCGTTAAGCAATGCATAGACATATAATACAATACATATAAAAATTATATATATGATAAATCTATTTTCGATTAAGTTTCGGGTTAAATATTTTAATAAAATAGTCCTCTTTTGTGGTTCGGGCGATTTCATTTGAATTCCACATTTTGTAAAACGGAAATATTTTAAATGTTCCCTTTCCGCACTTCGCAAAATGTTCCGAACATGGAGTGTTTCTCACTGTTTCGTCCTTTATTTGTTGTTTGTGGACTCTCACTCGGGCGTTGAGCTGGTTAGTCTGGCCAATATAATTTTCTCCACATGTTGGACAAGTCGCACAATATATCAAATTAGACGATTTGCAGTTCATTGGGGCATTAGGTTTTAAAATTTGGCCGCTTTTTAATATTATTCCTTCTCCCTCCTGTATAAGGTCACATGTTCCACATCGGGGGTCGCCGCACTTTTTGATGGAAATAGTATTGCTGGACGAGAACTTTGCTTTGGAGAGAATTTTCCTCAGATTCGGCGCTTGTCGTCTGCTGTTTATGAAAGATGATTGGTTTAACAGTTTTTTCATATTTTCTGATTGTTCTAATATTGGAAAAAAACGTTTTGCTGATTTAAAAATATTATGGTTACACGGATTATGTGTAGTTACAAACGGAATTTTCTCATCTTGTTTCTCCTCCTTAAGGCGGGTCCTTCTAAGTTGTGCTAAAGGAATATCCATAGCCCGGTTAATTCCGTCATTAATAAGTTCCACGGGGTAATTCTGTCGTCTAAGGTGTTGTTTTAACTCTTGAAGCCTTTGTAGGCGAAGAGAAGGGTGAGTCACAATAGTACATACACGCCGTGCCATGTTGTATGGAATATTCCTTTTTGTGTGAGACGGATGACATGAATGAAAATCCAAGTATTGATGGGAATCTGTTTCTTTGCTAAATAAATCGGTAATGATATTCTCGCCGTCTTTGATAATAAGAATATCTAAGAATGGGAGTTTCTCACGATGGACGTCTATAGTGAATTTTATCGAGGCCTGCAGTTCATTTAAGATAGAATGAAATTTTATAAGATCCTCTTCCGTTTTGGTCCAAAAGATGAAACAGTCATCAAGGTATCTTTTCCAGTTCTCTTTAATGTATAGCGTAAAATCGGCATCAAAGATATCCGGCAATATACTATAAAGTTTTTCTTCAAGGTACCCCATTACAAGTGAGGCATACGTAGGGGCAACTTTTGTGCCCATGGCAGTACCTTTTATCTGTAGGTAATTTTCATCATCAAAGAGGAAAGTGTTATTTTCTAGTACAAGTTTTAGTCCGGCTAAGATGAACTCTTTTGAAAATCTACTATCTATTTGATCTGGATGCTTGTCCAACCAATATTGAATTGCCTCTAATCCTAAATTATGAGGAATATTAGTATATAGGCTGCTTACATCAAATGTAACAAGGATCGTGTCTCCTGGTACTGTTTGTGGGATGTAGTTCAGAAAATCCATATCATCACGAACGTAACTTGTCACTTTGGTGCATAGCGGTTTCAAAATGATATCCAGCATATTGCTTAACCGTTGTGTGCTAGATGCGGGTCCTGCTATGATAGGCCTCAGTTTTAGATCATTTGGTCTAGGAAGTTTGATATAAGTAGAGTTACATTTTTTGACGTTTTCTTGGATATTTTTACATTTGTGGATTTTAGGCAAACCATAAAAATTACTAGATTTAACCTCATATTTAGTCAGATATTCAATTTCATTATCCGTTAGATTGTCTTGGTACTTTCTGGTAAGTTTTTCTATTTTGAGCATGGTTCGCCGATCTTCATTCTGTTCCAGTTTTGTGTAAAACTGATGATCTTGAAGTTGAGAAAGTGACATTTCTTTGTAATGGTCTCTATCCATTATGACTATAGCCCCTCCTTTATCGGCGTTTTTAATTATAATTGATGGGTCATTTTTCAAGGTTTGCATTGCTTGATATTGTTTGTGGGAAATATTAGACTTAACAGTTTTATCTGTCACGTTGGAGTTCGCAGTGTTGCGAAGACATGAAATATAATCCTCCAGATGTTTATCTCTATTTAACGGTGGTTTGAACCCCTTATTGTTTTTAACAAGAGATATGTCATTGTTATTTTCATTTTGAAAAAACTCTTTTAAACGTAATTTTCGACAAAATTCTTCCGTGTCCGTGACAACATCAACCTTGTCAGACTTTGGTGTTGGTGTGAATTTTAAACCATGCTCTAGAAGTTGTATTTCACCAGTGTTTAAGTCTCTTTGCGAAAGGTTGATGATTTTAGGCTCTGTTGGAATTGTGCAATCAATGTTTTCCCGACTGTTTATTGTTTTTTCCGCTTCGTTTGTGACCGGCGTTGTCCTAAAAAAGAATTCTCCGGATTTTGTCGTGATATTTGTGAAGAGTTTCCCGAATGAGCTCTTTGAGTCCAATTCTGTCCCGAGGAAGAATTCCTGGAATTATGATACGGTCCTTTTCTGTAGTTCCTCCTAGGTTTGTTTTGATGTTGTGGTCGTCTTTCCCTAGAAACGAATCTCCATCCATCAGTGTTTTGTTGACTGCTGTGTTTTACTCCGTTTTGGTTATGTCTAGAATATTGATCTGACATACTGTTTGAATCATCACTACGGCGAACATGATGTGGGATTCCTTTTTTAAGTGCCTCTGCATATGACATATGTCTTGAGTCAGTATTCCTTTCGTTTGGCCTGGATGTATAGCGGTTCTCCGTACGTGGGTTTTTGTACCCATTGTTTTGCTGTTTATTTCTCTGATTTTGTTTTCGTGCGTTTTTACTTATTTTTATTGGTTCGTTTCCATAGTTAGATTCATACTGTTCCAACCATGCAGTTTTTGACTCAAGAATCTTTTTTGATTTTTCCTCTTCTCTAGTGACATCATTATTCCACAGTTCAATAAGTTTTTTCCGAATGTTGCCATTGCTTCTTTTGTTCAATTCATCATACATCATTGCATCAGTCTTCTCATCCTTGTTCTTGTATTTCGGAACTCTGAGACGTAGTAATATAATTTCCGTCTCAAATCTTTGAAGTGCCAGATTAATTCTAATTTTGGTTTCCTCACTTGGCTCTGCTGTAATTTCTTTTACCCGAAATTTCCTCGGAAAAATAACGTTTTCCTTACTTTTCCAACTCTCATATGTGTCAGCGAGATTTTCACTTTTAATAGCATTCCAATATGCTTGTTTTCTTTCATTCAATAATTTGAACCACAATGCTTTCATTTGACTTCGCTTTTTGAATGCCTCTTTTTCAATATTACATTCATTCCATTCTTGAAATAATTCCTGCACATTTGTATTGGGAATTTCATCCACGTTATTTTTTCTCGATGCAGTGCTTTCAATTTCCATTCTATCTAATAACAACAGTTCTACCTTTTCCCTGTATTCACGGGTTTGTTGTTCCAAAGTTTCAAACATAGTAGTAAAGTTATCGTACTTACTACAGAGAATCGATATTTTTCCGGATATTTCTTCTAAAATCCTTTCGATTCCGTTGTTTTCCGCTACCGATTTGGATCTGGTCTGTGACATCCTGATCATGTACCAGTCAAAGAATATGTAGATAAATAAAGCCTTGGTACAGCAAAAATACTTAAATAAATAAAACAGAATGCGACAGTCCAAATTAAATAAATTATTTACTGTTAGCGCTTTCAGCCATGTCGGCTCTTCAGACAGTTATACAAAATTAAAAACTTAACAAAATTAGAAACTTAACTTGGCTGTGAAACATATGCTTTTATTCTTTCTTGTTGATATATCAATGAATGAATTATTTAAGAAATAAGGTATCATTTTTGGATGTCTATCGGGATATAAATACGGGTTGGTCACGTGATCAAATCCCATAAAGCCCGAAGGGCTTTATGGAAGATTTGATCACGTACCAACCCGTATCTATATCCCGATAGACATCCAAAAATGATACCTTATTTCTTATATTTACATTTGTTGCAAATTATAACACTAACAATGCTCCATACTTCCTCTTTTGTGATGACCTAGAAAGCCGCTTCGATTTAAATGACGTAACAAAAAATAGTGCAACAATATTGCAAGCATTTGATTATTGTGATAAATGAATATGACACTACTTTTGAGGAGACAACACTTTTTTATCATTAAAAAGGGAAACAGAAAAGAAAATTCACTTGTACAATTAAAAAACTGATTGAAGCTTGGCGGAATAGTACCACCTGTGTTGAAGTCGCAGAGCGGTTAGAAATTTAAAAACAAGCGATTGAAAGTTGAGTAAGAGTATACTTAGGCATTTTCAGGGGGAAATCTATCGCAGAATCAGATTCAATAGCATAATGATTTCCTCCAACATTATAGAGGAAAGCGATTTTAACTTTGATGATCTTTTTATGGAACAATATATATATATTAAAATATATATAAAAATGTGTGTGTGTGTGTGTGTGTGTGTGTGTGTGTGTGTGTGTGTGTGTGTGTGTGTGTGTGTGTGTTTAAACTTGTTTTTAATATTTTGGGTAAGTCTGTAACCTCACCCCTCCCACCCACCCACCCCCCCCCCCCCCAATCCAGTTAAAAACTCACGTTTGAGAAAGATGTCTTTGAGATATAAATAAAATCCTCTGTCTCTGCGATATTTTCCGTGACTTGGACAGTGTCCGTCTCGTGTTGTGAATTCAGCTCGCACTGCAGCCGATTTCTGCTGAAATTGACCGAAAGGCAATCTGCATGACCAGTACACAGTTTCAAACACTGCTGATGTCCTGTTGGACTCACAGTTTTGAAATTAAAACCAATCAGTCTTCTCCCAGTCTCAACGAAATTAATCACACATAAAAGTAAAAGAATTTTGAAACAGATCATTTCAGACACGTTGAATGTAAATCTTTCACTGTAGTACATGTATGATTAAATTTTAACTGCACTCAAACCCCCGAGTTATTTTACAATGAACCAAAAAGATCAATGCTTGCGCAAGCGCGAAAGTGATCGAAAATCGATTTGATTTCTTATCACATTTGACAAGCACTTAATCTACTGAAAGGTGTAAACCGTAAAGATCTTGGGCTTATATACATATTAGATATATTTATTAATTAGTAATAGACCAAAGCGTTCGCATTAAGAGAGAGAGAGAGAGAGAGAGAGAGAGAGAGAGAGAGAGAGAGAGAGAGAGAGAGAGAGAGAGAGAGAGAGAGAGAGAGAGAGAGAGAGAGAGAGAGAGAGAAAGAGAGAGAGGGGGGGCTTTGTACTTTTATTTGAGTTAGAGTCAGTTCGATACAATTCACTAACATTGTCAACGAAACTATACTTGGGGTACATAGTTACGTATGCATGTATATATGGTTTTATGCAGGCCCGTAGCTCATCGTTTTTTTTTAAAAAGGGGGGGGGTGGGTGTACACGAAACGTTGAATTAAAACTGAAAAAATAAAGATAACCAAATCGTCAAATGCATTATTTGTGTCTGTGTGTGTAATAGAGGGAATGGTTTCTATCATTTTTGTTAATTACCCTTTACTATTTTTATTGTTCCAAAAGATGGGGAGCCCAGTTACATCAAAATTTGACTTTCATTATAAGTGTGTAAACCTTATATTATATATAGATATTTAAGTTGCAAGAAAAAAGTTATCGGGGTTTTTGCCCAGCACTGCCAGCCCCTACCCCCGCCCCAGCGACGCTTCCAGCCTGGGTTTACAATTGTTGATAACACGTCAGAGGCAGGTCAGATATAATTTGAATAAATATCAAAAGTCAGACTACCGTATAATACTAACACATATAGATGGATAGGCATTTATTTTAATTTCTGAAAGATGTTGCTCATATACCTTTTGTAATATATATTAATCAAATATCAAATGAAGCGGTGTACATATATCGTCAATGTGTAGCCATAGACACTACAGTTCGAAGTAGAGTTTGTCCTTAAAATAGATCTAGTTGATGGCAAAGTTATCTTCTGAAAACATTTTTGTTCAGTTTTGGGCAGAAACAATCTTATTCTTGCATGCAATGTTTACATTTGGATCCTCAAATTTACAAGATGTCCGCAGATCCCATTTGAACATTTCATGTATACATACAGCTTATCGAAATCATTTAATTAAAATTCATAGTTTTTTTGGTGCTTTTTTTTTTAGATTCGATGCCGCTGCTCAAACGTTTGAGAAAATATATTGATTCATAAACTACGAATTTTAATAAAGGTCAAATCGATTGTCGACTGGTAAATACAAGACTGTACATTAACATTGCCTTATTTTGCTATTATGACCTAGATATTACTTTCTTTGTCCGCTCACATTTTTAGCTTTGTTAAATGCAAGCGTTGTATAAAACAGATATTGAATAATTCATGCCGATCCAGAGATAACTGATGGACCGTGTTTGTAATTCATTAAGGCTATTATATTCTTTAATTTATTGATGAAGGTTAACGTTGTGGTGTTGTTGTTTTTTTTCTAATGGCCCTTTCGCGTCGTACCGTCTTTCTGTAAACAAAAATCATTTTCCAGTAGCACGTATTTCTACTTTTGTGTGTTTTTGCCTCAGGAAATATAAAAAAAAGTTTGTATTAATTTTTCATTGCACTCTGTCCCAAAATATCCTTGCAACACATTATGTTTAATTATTTAATATCTATAAAAAAAATTAGGTTCAAGCGTTGGTCATTTTATGCTATGACTAAACACTATATTTGTGTTACGTTTCAATTCACCGCTAAAAACAAGATAAATTTCATAAATATGCAACATTTAATTAGCCACCATTCTTTTAAAATCATTTCAAGTTTTTGCATTGTCGTAAATAGTAAAAAAAAAACCAAAAAACAAACAACAAAAACACGCGTGATTTTCATTGATAATGTTTGCTCCTAGTTAGTAGGTACATGACTTATATTTTTGATCTCTCTCTCTCTCTCTCTCTCTCTCTCTCTCTCTCTCAGCCACACACACACAACAGACAGACAGACAGACGGACGGACGGACGAGCTTTTATACTCGATTAAATTAAAAAGGAACAAAAACACAACACAATGGAATTTTTTTTAAAGAGAAAAACTATTAATTGCCACAATTGATTATTGTACAAGTATTCAAATATATGGTACCATTTCTTGATTTTAATTACTTAATAATTGTGTGTAACTTAATGAGCAAATAATAAACCGCATTAATTAACGGTGAAATGATTAAACACTGTGCTGTTGGTTGGTAACATCCTTAAAGCACTGTATCGGTTAAACAAAATACTAGACCCTTGTAATCTCATTATTTGCTGTTAAATTATGGCTTAAAATGTTTAGAATATCGTTTGTCTCATTTTATTTTTTTGCGCCCGGAAACTCAAATTTGTAAAGCATATATGTGCATTTATTCACTCCTTTTTTATCATTAGTAAGTTAGTAATTAATTTATTCATTAATTTATTTATAGTGACATGTGTATACATTTCCAAGTGTAATATCAACACAGTAAGCATATGGTAGATTTAACACCCGGCCCGTCGGGCCTATATGCCACTTTCAACACATTATACAGGAAACAAGAAAAGAAAATAAGACAGCATCAAGTAGTAAACAAAGACATGATTGAACGTATACATGTATAAGTATAAAGCTTCCTTTAGAACCTCGAGTTTGCACAGTTTATTTGATACAGTATATGTTTATTTTCTGAACAATAAAGATGTCTACGTGTAAAAGAGAAAAGAATGATATACAAATGTAAGTACATGTAATTCGCAACCTGCCGAGGATAATTTGAAATAAGAACAATTAGTGCAACTGTATCTGACAATTCTAGTAATTGATTAAATTCAGTATTTTCGAAAAGGATTCTTTTATAATCGTTATATAAAGGACAATGTAATTAATAATAAGTGAGTTTCGTTTTCTAAATTTTTGTTTTACAACAAAAAGTACAAATTCGCTCACCAACGGGATAATTCACCGTGGTATCTACCCGTCTCAATTCTCAATGGTAAAATCCCACATCTAAACTGATCCAAAATTGATCGCAAATGTTCAGGCATGTCCAAAACTACACAATTTCCTCTACCAAAAACTGTTTTAAAGAGTGCAGAAGTACGTAGGTTTGAATATTGATTATCTCACTCTTACAGAAAAGTAGTGTAAAAGTACCCTTTCTGGCCCAGATACCTTACTATGGGCTCCTCAGAGGATCCTGAGGATCCTCTGACGTCATCCATAACCATAACAACAGCTATGACGTTGTTCATTGCCATGGTTACACATGCCCGAACATCATCCGTTCCAATTGTTAACCCCCACTCTTGTTTACCTCTTGACATGTGTTTTATTGTTTACCCCCCCCCCCCCTCCTCCTTCCCGACTCTTTGTTTGTCTTTGTAATGGAAAATAAGCAATACTAAATAAAGGATAATTAATCATTATGACGCAAACATAGCATTCAGGACTGGGTTGCTCAAAACATTGGTTAACTTTAACCACTGGTTAACTTAACCAATGGTTAAAGTTAGTATCCACTGGTTTACTAACCAGTGGTCAAAGTTGTGTTGCTCAAAAAGAATTTAACCAGTGGTTAACTAACCACTGGTTACTGTTGTTTAACCAGTGGTTAGTATCCCACAATGCACTTACTTTGTCCGTCTGTCAAACATGGCTGCCAAAAAAAGAAGTAAGAACTTTTCACCCGATGAAATTTTATTTATAATTGAACAAGTTGAGAAACATATCGATATCATCCAGAGTAAACAGACAAATCAGGTAACCAACGCAAAAAAAAAATGACTGTTGGAGAAAAATTACCGAGTCTGTAAATGCGAGGGGGGGGGGTGTCTGTCGGACCATCGAACAGGTGAAGGAAAAATATCGTACAGCCTGTTCAAAGGCGAAGGGGGAGAGTGTGTCCCATAGGGTACACCAAAAAAAGACCGGCGGTGGACCACCGAAAGCCCCCCTCGATGCGGTGTCACAAAAGATTTTGGACCTGCACGAGGATTCCCCTAACTTCACCGGGTTTGTCGGCGGTGTGGAGGTTGGTGGATTGATCATTACAGGTAAAAACTATTCACAACTTCAAGTATAGATTTTAAAATTTACCCATTTCAATGCCGTTGTCTTTCAACGAGAAAATTCGAAATGTATGGTAGATTTTCATTCTTCAATCAGTGATAATAATATTCAAAGATGCGTAAGGAGATTCATTGAAATAATTTCATATTGCGACCCTGAATTTAATCCACTCCACGACATTGTTCACTAAATAACCGTAAAACCGCACAAACATCTTTCCTCTTCCAGTTTCCTTCGTGAAAACGCGTCTGTTTTGATGTGAATGTCATGGTCAACGAACTAACTGTATTCGCCCCTAGTATATTTAGCTCCGCATAGCAAACATATAAAAATATGAATGTATCCACAGCAATGTCAATGAAGTTTGTCAATCTGAAAAAGGGCAGTAAAATAAAAATTATTTTAAGAGTTAACAATAGAAACTTAACAAGGCCGGGACCCCCCCCCCCCACCCACCCACCCACCCACCCCCAATTTTCTATGTTTAAGATGAAATAAAAGGAACTGGATATTTGTTTGTATGTGGGGTGGGGGTATTATCAAATAAGTAAACATTTAATGACAGATACCATCCCTAATCTCATGTGAAATTGTATATTATCCATATTAATTTATAAACATTTATGAAATTTAAGAACAGTAATTTGTGTTGGCATAAATGTTTCTAAGATGACATTGTGAATTTTTTCCATTTTTTTTTTCCAGAGGCACCAAACTGTGAAGACAATGTGAATGAGACTCTAGGTAATTTAAACTTGCTCATTATGTGATGTTCAATCTTATATTTTTTACTATATTTAACTCATGAAAAAAATATTGATATCAATGCTGATATGAAAAGGTACACTGCATTATCAAATATTGAAATTTGATTGATCATTGCTTTGTTATTGTTGATTTATATCTTATATCTTATACATGGCAACTGGCTTGCCCTTCTTTCTATAATAGTATAGAAAAAATAAAAAAAATGTAAAACATGACTATCATAGACTGTCTTAATAAAAAAGAAAACTGCTCACAAAATGTAAATAATAATTCATTATCTAATTATAGTGTAATTTAATTCAGTTATAAATAATATTTTAGATTCACAAAATTCACAGACCTATTTAAAGGATGTCAAAGACACCACATTATCTCCAGGTAAGCACACATTATATTTCAAAACCTTATTACATTGTAATACATATTATTTGACATCGTGATTTTTATGGATGTTCTGTGCAATTCCCAATGACATTTTTGAAATAGAATAGAAACTGACTTTTACGCCAAAGTTGATATTAAATCTTGTTATACTTTCATGTTAAATACTGAAATCTGATTGGTTAAGACGCAGTTAATAATATTTACTATTACCCTCAGCGTTAGCAACGCACTTGGCAACGGGTAATATTAAAAAATGTTACATGCGCGAAAATTATGCGCGTGCGGTTCGCTGTAGAATTCACGTTATTCCTATATAAAAGCAGTAAAATTTTCTTAAAATTTTTAAAAAAGACATTCAGTATAACAAAATAAATAGTGCCTGTTTGGGAGGATAACAGTTGAAATTGACACCTCGAAAACCATTGTCAACCTCCGCTTCGCGTCGGTTGACAATGGTTTTCTCGGGGTGTCAATTTCAACTGTTACCCTCCCAAACAGGCACTATTTATATAATAGTCTTTATACCCCCTCCCCCATAACATTTTTTTTTTATAAAAATGTTTATGTCATAATGATAAAAAAAAAATTATGTATTAATTCATACATGATTTTTTTTTCACTTTATACTGTTCTGTAAATTTAGTGTACAACTATATAAATGCAATCCACTTAGATTTCAGAATTTATAAAAGAACAATTAACAGAGAGTGTTAATAGTTTATGTCGCATAGTTTGATAGATGAATATTGAATATAAGTTAATAGTGTTTGATGATATGTACATTTTCACTGAACAAATTGATTTATACAAATATTTTTTTTTGTTTCAAGATGCAGGTGAGACAATTATTGAACTTCCCCAAAACCAGTCAGGTAAATATTTATTTATTTTTATACATACATATAATTTTATTAAAATGATATTCAATTCAACAAAATAATTTTTGAAACCCTCAATTGTCTGTTTTATATATCTGAACAGGAACAGCTGTAATATATGATATTTTATATATATATATATATATATGTAATGGTGGATGATGTATTGTTATATCTAATATGATCATTATGTCTTGTGTTGTTTTATTGTTGTAAATATATTCATTATTATATAGCATGTATTTCTATATTATTACATGTTGTAAAGTTCGGGTTCGTTGCCGACGTTGCGCGTGCGCCAGGCCGTTCTTAACAACGTCTGTTGACGGCCTGACCACCGTTACTTCTGCAACGACAGTACTGAACGGACAGTTGAAAAGCACGGTTGCTTTTATTTTGACCTCTTCATGTAGGTATTCAATATCCACCAACTCCCTCTGTTTAATTTATATTATAACAAACAACTTATTAATTAACTTAATAAATCGTCTTTTAAAACTATACGAATGTGTTTTCTCTCACTGTGAATTATAATGAATCCGAAGTGGAAACGTACAGGTTTCCCGTTACATTTTTGGGGGCTCGTCCGGTGATTTACAGTTGAGAGAAACATATTTTTTCGGTCTCTTTAAAATAAAATTCAGCAAATTCAAACTTTGTAAAAGATATTTGGTTTTAATGGCGTCAACACTTTTTAGTAATCTGTCCAACAAAGTTAAACAGTGGTTCAGCTTTAATGAACCGGAAACAAAAACTGGCGAAGAAAGGAGCGGATCTAACGGAAACATAAATATTTCCAACGAACCTCGTGATCCGTTTCATTTCGCGGAAAATGTATATGAGGTGGGTCTCGAATCAAAAAGTCCCAATTTCAGTCAAACTTCGTTTGTTGACAATGACATACCTGCGTATTATGTGGAAAACAACGAGGCTGATGCTCCTTGTCTTAGACATCGCCGACGAGAAAACCACAGGATTTTTCACACGGGATTAGAGAATGGTCAAACTGTAGGGTTTGAACGACATGTTCGAGACAAGTTTGGGTCATATTTGATTGATAAAACTCCTAATCAAAAACTACCACAGAGTATTCCAGCTTCTCGTGTGAAGCAGCCTGTTTACACGCAGAACAATCACGTGACTCAAACCGGGTACTGGGGTACAGAAAGGGGAAGTAAGAAAAACCGGTATTGTGCGAGTCAAAACAGAGAAAATTATTTTGCGCACAGTACGCCTATGGCGAATTATCAAAATGAAAATTTAATGACAAATTTTGAAACAAATAAAAATTCACAAATATCTGACAAAATGCAGTTTGTTAAACAGGGTCAGGGGAATGAAGGAGAAAATTACTTTTTCTCCCAAGGTGGTAATGAAAATGTTACTTCTCTCTATCCAAGATGGTCAGATGGGGATCAAGGTTCAATTAATTGTCCCGCTCAAAACAATTCAGGGTTGAGAATAGCAAATGATTATTCTGCTGAAAATAAACATCACACAAACCCGGATTATCCGTCAGATGTTCAAACCCCAATTCATAATTACTTTGATCGAAATGATCAACGAACCCCTGTTTAATATTCCGCAGATCAAAATAAACAAATGACCCACAATTTAAAAGAATTTCAGACTTCAGACTGTCTGATGAATGACAATTCTAGCAAACAGATGTTTGCATCAGGTGCGCGAAATCTCGCAAGTTCAGGTCATATGAACGCGAATAACTTCGTCCTAGATAAGAGACAAAGAAGAGAAAAAGAGCCTGATCTTTTTAATGGAGAAAATGTGGAATGGGCAGATTATGTTTGTCACTTTGAACAAGTGTCAATCTGGAACAAATGGTCAGAAAGCGAAAAAGCGGCACAACTCGCAATGAGTTTACGCGGTTCTGCTCAGCGAATGCTAGGTGATCTGACCCGTGATCAGCTGACAAATTATGAATCTCTAAAATCGGTGTTAACTCAAAGATTCAATCCGACGGAACGCGAGACCGCATACCGCTGCGAGTTCCGGAACCGGAAACGACTCCCGGGAGAGACAGTAGCTGATTATGGCTACACATTGAAACGACTCGCTAGTCGCGCATTTCCGACCATACCAGTTTCACTTCGTGAGGGTATTATTGTTGAGCAGTACATTAACGGGCTAGGAAGTCAAGAAATAAAACGACATGTGCAGTTTGCACACCCAACTTCGTTAGACAGGGCTATATCCCTTGCCCTAGAATTTGAGGCTTTTGAAGGAGTTCAAAACAATACTCCTCGCAAACCAAAAGATACTGAATTTCACTCTGTCCGAGCTTTGATAACTTCGACCGAATCGGTCAATAATACTGAAAATAAACGAATTTCAGAATTAGAAAAATCGCTCGCTCTCTTGCAAAAATCGATTCAAAAATTATCTGAAAAAGAAACTCAAAATGCCCGAGTCTCTCCTCGCCACGTACCAGGTGAAGCTCGGAAGAAAGCGGTTAAGTGCTACAACTGCAACCAAACAGGGCACATTAGTAAATTTTGCCCTCAGTCACAGACACCCGTACCCGCATCGAGTCCTCACAAAGTTAAATTCTCTGAATCCGTTCCCAAATCTAATGATTTAAACTAAATAGGGCTGAGCTCGGGGCCAAAAGCCCAGCCCGTAGAAATATAACTGACGAACTTTTGACAAGGCCATCTTTTGTTAGGTTGTCGGCAGTTTCTAAGAGTTGTTGGTTTGCTAGTGTTGAGATTGGTGGTGTGAGCACGAATATGCTCGTTGATACCGGCTCATCGGTGTCTCTTTTATCGAAGGAGATATATGAGACTTTGAGTTTCAGGCCGATCTTTGCCGAGATCGCAGACACGTTGACAACAGCTGACGGTGAACCCCTGTGTGTATATGGGAAATCTATTTTCCCACTTCGGATAAATGAAATATACTTTGACCACCCAATTGTAATTGCAGACTTGGGGGGGGGGGGGCTTTCTGGTATATTAGGGTTAGATTTTCTGTCCGACAACGAGATTGTAGTGGATACTTGTAAAGGAATATTGATGTCCTCAAAGTTTAAAATTCAGTTATATAGAGAAAATAGTTTAGATCAAAAGTGCGCAAGAGTTCAGATTTCTGAAAATATTCGAATACCTCCTAGGTCCGAAATGTTTATCACTGGAAATGTCAAAGGTAGTATTTCAGATGATATGACGTGCATTTTGGAAGCGAATAACGACCAAAACGGAGGACGTGATGTCCTCATTCCTAAATCCCTTGTCAATGTCACAAAGTCGTCCGTGGTTTTCTCTGCACTCAATCCTACCGACAATGAAGTAAATTTGATTAAAAATAAAAGTGTAGCTAATCTACAAGCTGTAGATTACATTCTAGAAAATGATGAATACGAAACTTCCGGAAAACAAAATCAAGATGAAATGTCTATAAATTCAAATTTACCAAATCATTTAAAATCTTTACTAACAAACGTGTCAAACAAACTCTCTATTGTCGAGAAAAATGAGCTAGAAAATTTTCTTTTGCAATATTCTGACATTTTTGTCGGACCCGACGGTGAATTAGGTCGTACATACCTGACAGCTCATAAGATTGACACGGGTGATGCAAAACCAAATAAGTTACCCCCAAGACGATTACCAATATTTTAGCGAGATATTGCTGAGCGCGAGATAGAAAGTATGTTACAAAAAGAAGTTATAAAACCTAGTAACTCTCCTTGGGCCTCGCCTATCGTTCTTGTAAAGAAAAAGGATGGCTCGACACGTTTTTGTGTCGATTATCGGCGCTTAAATTCCGTCACCGTCAAAGGCGCTTATCCGCTACCGGGAGTAGATGAATCATTTGATTCATTGGCCGGCGCAAAATACTTTTGTACGCTCGATTTAGCTAGTGGCTACTGGCAAGTGGTAATGCAACCTGAGGATAGACCAAAGACAGCTTTTGCTAGTCATAAAGGGTTATTTGAATTTACGGTAATGCCATTCGGACTATCTAATAGTCCTGCTACGTTCGAACGCCTAATGGAGATTGTACTTTGTGGACTCCAATGGGAGAAATGCCTCGTCTATTTAGACGATGTTATCGTTTTCGGAAAAACATTTCAAGAAACTCTAACGAATTTAAGATCAGTTTTTGAGCGATTTAAAAAGGCAAAATTAAAACTTAAACCTAAGAAATGTATTCTTTTCAAAGACGAAGTGTCATTTCTCGGGCATGTTGTCTCCGCAAACGGCATTCAATGCGATCCACAGAAAATCGCCGCGATCAAGGAATGGCCAGTTCCCGAAAATATTTCGGATGTTAGAAGCTTTCTGGGACTCGCTTCGTATTATCGTAAATTCATATACAATTTCTCGCAAATAGCTTACCCTTTGACAAGATTAACACAAAAGAACAGACATTTTGAATGGTCAGAGGAAAGCGAAAATGCTTTCAATACTCTTAAAAGACTATTGACAGAGTCTCCAGTATTATTCTACCCAGACATAAAAGAAACCTTCATTCTGGACACTGATGCTAGCGCATATGGTGTAGGTGCAGTGTTGTCACAGGTACAAAACGGTCGAGAGACAGTGATAGCTTATGGAAGCAAAACGTTGTCAAAATCTCAACGCAAATATTGCACTACATATCGCGAACTTCTAGCTGTTGTCCTGTTCATTAAGAACTTCAAACATTACTTATATGGGAGACATTTCCTCCTACGCACCGATCATTCGTCTCTGCTTTGGTTAAAAAACTTTAAAGAACCGGAGGGTATGTTAGCCCGATGGCTTTCTTTCCTGGAGACATACGATTTTGAAATAAAACATAGGAAAGGTTCTCTGCACGTGAATGCAGATGGGTTATCTAGACGCCCTTTGCGCCGTTGTAAAAGGCTTGATTGTAGCCAGTGCTACGATAATATTCTGCAGAATGACAATGACAATAGCACAGAGGAGTCAGATAGGCAAACCAGTGCCTACGGCGAAACAGTATCTGCAGTTACTAATAAACAAAGTCAGGAAAACGAAAGCGATCTTAATCTGTTCAGTTCAAATTGGTTGGGTAGCGATGTAGATATTAAGATTTCACAATCAGAGGACAAAGCAATTAAGACAATACGCGACCTCATGCTTATTTCCGGTGAACGTCCTACTATAGTTACTTCAGACAAAGAATTAGATATTCTCATGAAGCAATGGTCTGTACTCGAAATTAAAAATAACGTCCTTTACCGAAAATGGGAAAACGATGATAAGTCTATTACTTTGCAATTAATCGTTCCAAAATCAATTAGAAAAGAGATCATGATTCAATTACATAATAGTAGGCTTGCCGGCCATCTAGGCCGAGAGAAAACCCTTAAGAAAATCCAGTCGCGATTTTACTGGCCTGGTATGTCTACGGATGTCCGTAGGTGGTGTCAAAACTGCATGTTTTGCCAGAAACGGAAGCCAGGTCCAGGAATCGGGAAATCTCCTATGAGACACGTCGACGTCTCAGCGCCGTTAGATGCTATTGCTATTGACATCATGGGTCCTTTACCAGTTACGGAAAACGGAAACCAGTATAGTATGGTCGTTGGTGATTATTTTAGTAAATGGACTGAGGCATACGCATTGCCTGTGCATACTGCACAGATTGTCGCTGATAAACTTGTTACCGAATTTATATGTAGGTATGGTACGCCTTTGCGTATACATACAGACCAAGGTCGCGAATTTGAATCGAAGTTATTTACTCATTTATGTCGCTTATTAGAAATTGAAAAATCTAGAACGACACCTTATAGACCTCAATCGGATGGAATGATTGAGAGGTTCAATCGAACCTTACAGCAGATGCTAGCAATGTTTGTGAACGAAAATCATGATGATTGGGATGATCATCTCCCCTATTTAACGTCAGCCTACAGAACATCCGTCCAAGAAAGTACAAAGTGTACTCCTAACCGCATAATGTTGGGAAGGGAAACATCGTTACCAATTGATGTAATGGTCGAATCACCAATCAATATAGATAAACCCGCTTGTCCAGTACTATATGTTGAGTGGGTAGAAAAGGCTATGCAATCATCTTTTCAATACGTTCATGAAAAACTCCAGTGTAGTTTTGAAAAGCAAAAACGTTATTACGATAAAAATGCCAAGAGTTTGGCATATGATATTGGTTCCCTCGTTCTTCGTTGGTACCCTCCTTCCGGCAAACAAAAGTTAGGGTTAGGCTGGACTGGTCCATATGAAATTATAAGGAAAATTTCAGAAATTACTTATGAAATAAAGGATTGTAAAACCTTAAAGACAAAAATTGTTCATGTAGACCATTTAAAACAATTTAGTACAGAGGAGAGAGAGGAACAACATAATGTTCCTAATAATGACCTGTCAGCGCTAAGCGATTGTTCTTGTGAAAATGAACAAGAATCTGAACATACTGAAAACAAATATACTAGATCTGGACGTCTTGTCAAGCCCCCTATTAAATTTTCTTAAAATATACAAAAGATACTTAATTTTTTTTTTTTTAATTTTTTTTTTGAAAAGGGGGTATATTTAAACTTGACAATTTTAGATACTAGTTATTAATCATTTGTGCTATTATTTTAATTACAGAATGGATTTTAACGACTTTGCCCTAGATCTTTTAGTTGATGATCAGGAGATGGACTTCCTCGATGACACTCCTGTCTTCCGACCACCAGTCACATCTACGGATTTTTCAAAAGAACATAGAGTTCTTCTTCTCCCCGGACATGTCCTGTCCGATAGACGGCTGTCCCCCATCTCTCGTCTTTCCCACCAAGGCGAAGTACCAACGACATTGGACGGAAAAACACCTCCCTGAAGTTGTTTCCTACTCCTATCCTGTATTCCACTGTAAAGTGTCTTGCCGTAGGAGGTACGACATGAAGGTCCATCTTCTCCGTGTCCACAACACTGCCAAAGGACTAGTGGAAAGCATTCTTTCCAAGAGCCAGAGAAATTCTAGGCCCAATGGATCCTTCATTAACCCTGGCATGTTTACCTTCTACGGTAGGAGCAGCTCTACTGCGGACAAGGATGTTCCTCCAATGCCGTTGGTACCGGAATCTTTGACGATTTCTTCATCTCCTCCTGATGCCCCTGTGGAGATCCCTTGCCCGGATCCGTTGGAATTGGAACCACCAGCGAAGAGAGGACGAGTCCTCACAGTTCAGGAATATCTTTCCAGGGATCGTTCAGTCTGTTCCGTTCTTCCACTTGATGTGTCCACGCAGACCAGATGTCAGGATCTTCCCCCGTTTGCCTTCCCCGAGGTCCCCGAGAGCCAGGAAGACATCTTGGCGTACATTCAGTGGTTAGAGGGATTGTCATTCTAGGTGCAACAGAAGAAGAAGGTGGCGGAGGAGAAGCTTCGCACTATGATGTCCAACACTCCGGATCTGCTGGCGGAGAGGGAAAAGCGGCGGAAATTGGAAGCAGAAAACCTGCGTTTGCGCAAGGAACTTGCAGATCTGAAAGCGGCTCATCTTCTTTTTCCTGAACTGTGAGGTATTCTCCATTCATGTTTCCTTCTTCAATAATCTCTGTGATTTGTGACTGTGTCCTATTAACTGTATGCGGACTTGTGCCTAATTATTTATATTTCTTGAATCTGTAAAGATATTGTTTCTCTTGTAAAATTCCTTTTTTTATTGTAACGATACATAATTTGTATCTACTACATGTATTGTATTAAATGCAATTGTATATATGCATGTGATTATGTATGTTATATGAATAGCTCTATATAGCATAGATCTATATAGCGGTATTTGTTTGTCAAAGATCTCAGGTGTTGTATTATATTTATGAACTGTTTCTTGAGATGTATATGTATATCCATGGCAATGTGAGCTTATCTGTTATTTATTTATTTTTATTACACTTTGTATATTGGACTAATGTATGTATCGCATACATTAAGTCTTAAGAAGGGGGGAGTGTAATGGTGGATGATGTATTGTTATATCTAATATGATCATTATGTCTTGTGTTGTTTTATTGTTGTAAATATATTCATTATTATATAGCATGTATTTCTATATTATTACATGTTGTAAAGTTCGGGTTCGTTGCCGACGTCGCGCGTGCGTCAGGCCGTTCTTAACAACGTCTGTTGACGGCCTGACCACCGTTACTTCTGCAACGACAGTACTGAACGGACAGTTGAAAAGCACGGTTGCTTTTATTTTGACCTCTTCATGTAGGTATTAAATATCCACCAACTCCCTCTGTTTAATTTATATTATAACAAACAACTTATTAATTAACTTAATAAATCGTCTTTTTAAACTATACGAATGTGTTTTCTCTCACTGTGAATTATAATGAATCCGAAGTGGAAACGTACAGGTTTCCCGTTACATATATATATATATATATATATATATATATATATATATATATATATATATATATATATATATATATATATATATATATATATATATATATAAAACTTAAATGAATAAAAACACAAAGTCCGAGTAAAACATAAGCGCTTTCATTTTCATCTTCAGATGTTTTACAACTAACCAAGGTAACGTCGTTATTGTGACGTCATAATAACGTTAGCAAAGTCTCTGGTGTTGACGTCACAATTTTGGCGTATTTTTAAGCATAACACATATCAATGAAATAAAAACAATGTGATTTAACACAAACATTGAAATGGTACACGGATGTTATAATAAACTGTTCAATTTAGGTTTATATATTCTTATAAAATGTTTTTCTTTTTCTCGTCTTTCAGAAGTATTACACTCGCACATTTTATAAAATGTTATTTCATTGATATGTGTTATGCTTAAAAATACGCCAAAATTGTGACGTCAACACCAGAGACTTTGCTAACGTTATTATGACGTCACAATAACGACGTTACCTTGGTTAGTTGTTAAACATCTGAAGATGAAAATGAAAGCGCTTATGTTTTACTCGGACTTTGTGTTTTTATTCATTTAAGTTTTCTATTTCTCGCATTATCACCGGTGTGAGATCGGTTTGTCCGGTGTGAGACAGCAGTGTGAGATTTTTCTGTCTTACACTGTGTATTACTACGCCGTTTTAAAACGTAAACAAACGTTGTCTTTTGTAGGTACATGCAAAATGATGGATTGAGATTATCCATTAAGTAATTAGTTTGCTAAATTTATTACAATTTATTATATTTTTAATTAAAAAACTGTCATATGCTCTCATTTTGACTTGCACTATTTGAAGCACGCAGAGGGATAATTTGAACGTCATAACAGAAAAGTTGTCAAACATCATTTTTTAAGGTAATATAATGCGAGAAAAATAATCATTCATTATATACTCGTGTGGGATAGTGAAATTCCACCTCGGGGCCAAGATTCACAGTCTAGAACTCGGCAAAGCCTCGTCCTAGACCGTGAATCTTGTCCCCTCTGTGGAATTTCACTATCCCACACTCGTTATAATGAATGATTCTATTAATCTTATCCGACCACTGTGAATTTTTTCTGGATTTACCTGTATATAACCAGTGATCGAGATGGAAACACGAAGTTCTACTAACAAGGAAAAAGATTTTGAACGAAAGGATGGTTTTTCTGTACTGCTTGAAAAAATGGATCTAGTGATTAACAAAACGGATATAACAAATGATCTTTTACGGGATTTAATCAAAGTGTGTGGCGAAAGTGTTCCTTTTTGCAGTCAGTTATCTACAAGAACAACGGAAATTTTGGATGAAGAGGAAACACATTTAAAAACTGCTCTGATTGAAGAGAATGAGGTAAGCTCCTGACAATCCCCTACCCAGTTATTGCAAAGAGAAATAAACGAGCTAGCTTTACAAAAAGAAGCGTCAAAAATCAAGCAAAAAATCAAACCTTATTGGAATCAGACTTTGAATTCAAGAAAACAAACGTACTGGAAACAGATAAATAACGCTAATTATGCTGAACAATTTGAAAAATGGCTAGAAAAAGCAGAACCAATTTTGCCGAGAAAATTCAGAATAAAGCCAATCCGCGAGGAGCCTTATGACCAAAGAAACATCCGGATTGAAGTTGCCAAGGAACGTTTAAGAGGAGAGATCCAGTTACTACGATTGAGATCCAACAAGAGTCAGGAAAAAGTTATTGAATACGATACAGAGATGGAAAAAGTATTAAAAAATAAGGCTTCTGGTAGAGTTCTGGAAATTCTCCTAAACATGTGGGAGTCCGATTGCAAAAGAGAAGAGCAGAAATCCTTCAACAAATGGCGATATAAGGAAGCTTGGTTATTGGATTACGAGAGAAATTATGGAAAAAAGCTCACAAAAAATAAAAAAGTGAAAACACAACAAACCACCAAAACCAAACCAAAGAAAAATCTGACAATCATGGCAAACGAGGATCAATCCAGGGACTATGCAGCTGTAGTTAAGAGTAATACCGCCATAACTACAAACAATCACCGACCAACTTCAAGTCATAAGGAAAAAAATAACACAAGGTACCAGGCTATTACCAATGGAAACAACCAAATCCAAAATAGATCAACACCTAACAGGGAGAATGGTACCTCTACAACATTTAGAAGATCATCTTATGAAAGAAATTACGTGCAACACAACAATTTTCGTGCAAACAATGCATACAAAAACAACCACGTGACCTACGTAGGACGAAACGCCAGAAATTATTTTTTAGGAGGAGGCAAACCCAACCAAGGAGCAAACAACATAAACAACGGTCGTCAATACAGACACCAGTTTCATCCCCGACAAACATCGCGAACGAGGTATGTGTAGATCAAGATGATACGTCTCAACCATTTACCAACAATATTGAACCTAAAGTTATTAACCTTCCTAACAGACATCTAAGTGATTCAGAAGTAGGACTTATATGTAAAGGTTTGACATTTACTCCAACGCCACAGAGCAATAAACATGAACTAAGAACAGATGTAAAAGAGTACACTAGAAAATTGAGAGTTGCCGAGTATTTTTATGAGGAAGATGACGGTGAAACTGAATTGGAAGAACATCTTGTACGCAACAAGTCTTACTTTAATCCTAAAAAGGGTAAAAATGAAATTTTAGATACTATTTGTGATACTCTTAATAATTTACCTCTTAATAGTAACACCAAAAGTGGAAACACTAAATGCAACTTAAATAACGAGGAAAGGACAGCCTTAATTTCACTGTCAAACGATGAATCAATTGTGATTAAAGAGGCGGACAAAGGTAGTGCAGTTGTCATAATGGATTCTAATTTTTACAAAGAGCATATAATTAACATGCTGTCAAACACTGTCTATTACAAAGAAATAGAAGACAACGACGACAAGAAAACTATGCAAAAAATTAAAAATCTGTTGAAACGACACAAAACAACATCCGATTTAACAGATAAGGAGGAAGACTACTTAACAAATTTTGAATTTAGAGAAAGCGACTTTTACGGTCTTCCAAAAATACACAAATCAGAACAAATCTAGGAGGCAATTAAAACCCAGCGTTCGGAGTACATCCATTGTCCAAATCCAAGTGATATCTCTTTCCGACCAATAGTAGGCGGACCTTCAGCACCAACTCAAAGACTCAGCAGTTTATTAGACACTCTTTTAAAACCATTCTGTAGTGAAGTCAAAAGCTACGTTCAAGATGACCTGGATTTCCTCCGTCATTTACCAGAAAAAAATTGAGGAAAACAGCAAATTTGTTACACTGGATGTTATTAATTTATATAGTAACATATCTAATTCTCTGGGACTTGAAGCAATTAAGTATTGGGTAAATAAGAATCCAGAGAAAATAAACAACCGTTTCCTAAAAGATTTTATTTTAGAAGCTGTGGAAATCGTTCTTACGAACAATACTTTCACATTCAATGGTAAACACTTTAGACAAATCAAGGGAACCGCCATGGGGACAAAAATGGCTCCAACATATGCGACGTTAGCCCTAGGATATTTGAAGGAAACGATGTACAAAAAAATTTAACCAGACATTTGAGGAGGACACTGGAAAATATATCTTAACTAACTGGAACAGATACCTCGACGATTGCTTTATAGTCTGGAATTCAGGAGATAACAACCTGAAAACTTTTAAAGAAATATTAAATGAACTTCATCCAGACATTAAATTTACAGCGGAAGAAAGCCTTGACCGTATTTCGTACTTGGATATTCTACTGACTAAACAGGACGAAGTCATCATGACTGATATATTTTACAAACCGACTGATACACATCAGTATTTACATTTTAACTCGTGTCATCCACGGCATACAAAAAGAGCTATACCTTATAATTTAGCAAGAAAGATATGTACCATAGTCAACAGTGAGACTGTAAAAATACAGAGGTTACATCAACTGAAGCAGTTCCTGATGAAACGAAATTATCCAGAAAAAATTATCGATGACGCCATTGAGAAATGTAAAAAATTAGATAGAAAAGATTTACTTAATCCCATTCAACGGAACAAAACTCAATGCATAATCCCATTAGTAACAACATATAACCCGAGAAATCCAAACGTTACTCGTACAGTCAAACATCTTAACGAAGTCTTGAAGACGGATGAAACCTTTTCTAAAATATTTGAAAAACAGAAGTTTATTAACAGTAAAAGACAACCAAAGAATCTAAGAAGAATTCTCACCAAGTCAAATTTCACAGAAAAAACAGATTACAAAGTAACCAAATGCCAAGATCCGCGGTGTGGTACCTGCCCGTATATCAAAACAGGACAAAAATTTAACTTTAGTGGAAAAGAGTTCACTATCAACAATAACATGTCATGCCAAACCAGAAATTTAATTTATGTTATCACATGTTCTGGTTGTGGAGAACTTTATATTGGTGAAACAGGAAATACATTACGGGAACGAATCCGGATACATAAACAACATATTAATTCACCGGAATATCGTAAAATAAAACTCAGTGAACATCTGGACGTATGTGGAAAGAAATCTTTTACTGTTTTCCCTTTTTATAAAATGTGCGAGTGTAATACTTCTGAAAGACGAGAAAAAGAAAAACATTTTATAAGAATATATAAACCTAAATTGAACAGTTTATTATAACATCCGTGTACCATTTCAATGTTTGTGTTAAATTACATTGTTTTTATTTCATTGATATGTGTTATGCTTAAAAATACGCCAAAATTGTGACGTCAACACCAGAGACTTTGCTAACGTTATTATGACGTCACAATAACGGCGTTACCTTGGTTAGTTGTAAAACATCTGAAGATGAAAATGAAAGCGCTTATGTTTTACTCGGACTTTGTGTTTTTATTCATTTAAGTTTTCTATATCTTATCCGACCACTGTGAATTTTTTCTGGATTTACCTATATATATATATATATATATATATATATATATATATATATATATATATATATATATATATATATATATATATATATATATATATATATATATATATATATATGATATTTAGTAGAAGTGACAGACAGAGGGGCCAGGATAAATAAAAAATCACATTGTCATGGTAGGTTTATCTTATTTCATGTCAATTGTGTGTCTATGCGTGTGTGTATAAATAAATAAATAAATAAATAAATAAATAAACAGAGAGAGAGAGAGAGAGAGAGAGAGAGAGAGAGAGAGAGAGAGAGAGAGAGAGAAACTTTCATTAAATGATGCTTTAAATTTCATTACAGATAAACAGAGGAAGAGAAAATGTGAAGAAAATGTATCTGATCTACAGAAACAAGTTCTACAAGCAGACCTGTGCAGAATCAAAGAAGAGACTGAACTCATTAAGCTGCAAAAAGAAAAAGTGTCACTGGAAATTAAAAAACTGAAATATGAAGTTTCACTTTACAGTGTCCAAACAGAAAATGAGGTGTAATTTTATGAAACACATTAAAAGTAGTTATCAACGATGAACTGGCGAATGTTATCATTTCTAGGCTGAACAGCGACTCCTCCCAAGTCTTCTTCATCACAAGCAATGCCATTATCATCTTCAGCCATTGTTTCTTTTCTGTCCAAAGCTATATTATGCAATACAGCACAAGCCACTATGATTTTGGATACTCTCTCAGGTTTACACGCGGGTATGTTAAGGCAACTCCGAGTTTAATGACCGTCAAAATTATGATCAATTTAAAAACTGTTAATTTCAATGAAAACAGTGCTGAATATGAATACCAAGTGAATGTATTCCCAAAGATATCATTTTTCTACTTCGGAATCGAGTCGATCTTTGAAGCGGCCGAGCCATGGTATCACGTGACAGTTAAAAATAGATCACTTTTTTACCTTAACAAAAAATGAAAAAGTGTAACACTACTCCGAAGTTTATTTGTATGTTTGCTACTATAATTCGATTGGCAATTAGTTCATGTTTATTGGTATTACTGCTAGAATCCTATTGTTAATCGCATAAAAAAGATATTGTAAATATTTATCAGAAACCCTCTCAACTTCTATAATTTCATTGAAAATACTACGTATTTTTCATTTAAAACAACGAAGCACAGGATTCTAGCAGCACTTTTCAAGTAGTTAAGGTCATATACCGTTGATATTTACCAAAGTCATCTTTCATAATATCCGGGGTAGTGTTACACTTTTGCCTTTTTTTGTACACATTGACAGAGGAAAGGATGGTTAAGCCATATAAATGTCGATCTGCTTACCTTAAAACACTCGCTGATAAAACAAAATATCCATGTCTGTATTATCCTGATTATATCCTAACTGACACTCATCTAAATCTTAGATATCTGTATTAAATAAGTCTTATTTCGGCATTGTTTACACTGCATTCCGATGATTTGTCTCCCGACATGATCTTCTCTATTAAACATGCTTGTGACGTCATCAATGATAATTATACGCAATAGAGAGAAATCGAAGCTATATTCAGTTTGAAGAGTTTCTAGTGATATTTTATGCCTGTAGTTTTTATAATTTAAACCAGAGATAAAGTTAAAATCGACATATTTCTGAGTAAAATATGACATCATGCTGCTTATTGTGACGTCATATCGATCAGAGGAATTTAGTCGCATTCGTTGCCTTATCATACCCGCGCACTGAATATAATAAAAATATTATGTAAACTGCTATTTACAGGTACAGTTTAAATATGTGGATTAATATTATAATTGATATTAGATATCCATAATTCATTATAACTTTCATATTTAAAATTTTTGATACCTTAATTTCTCCATGTAAAGCCATAAAGCGTCTTTTCCACCATCCAAAACAGCGTTCAATTACTGCCCTTGTTCTTGTATGAGCTGCATTGTAGTTTTGTTGAGCTCTTGAAATATACCGGTATGTGTAATAGTTCATGTGTTTACGTAATTTCAATACCAAACATTTCTTTTCATAGATTTTAAAATCAGGTGATTAAATTGTTTAGAGGAAAAACTAAAACTCTCTCTCTCTCTCTCTCTCTCTCTCTCTCTCTCTCTCTCTCAGTTTGGCATTGAAGTGGATGTGGAAAAAATTATTGCAAAAAATGATTAGATACGATATGCTTCATATTTACACGTGTCTGATACTTACTGATTTACTGGTCGTAAGAAGGGAGTGACGAGGTATCGTCCACAGGCGTAGCCGCTGTCGCCCAGTAAAACCCCATCAACATCAATCCCTCTGTGATGTACCTCAAGGTCGGTTCCAACATTGGATCCTCGGAAAATGAAAGAATCATGGTTTGACCCTGGCCACTTGCCAACTGTGTTGGTGAAACGGCCTGTAAAGAAAGTAGAGGGATAGTCGATTAGTTTTAAATAGAGAGAGAGAAAGAAAGAAAGAGAGAGATAGTTTTCTACAATTAAATTGCTTTTATTAAATTATTATCACTACATGTTATTTTCTTTCAAATAATTATGCAAACCCCGCCTTCATCCAAACAGCTAGACGTCATTGATATAAATGACTTTACGTTACGATTTGTAGTGTTAAACCTGTAATATATATATATATATATATATATATATATATATATATATATATATATATATATATATATATATATATATATATATATATATATATATATTCATTTCAAATATATTAGGATCTATCAAAATATATTGCTTATTCACCTTCATGATCACAGATGGCCTGGGTGTTGATTGAATGGAATCCTTTGCAGTTTACATAAACTGATTCATGCTCAGAAGGGGCAATAATTCTGACATGAGTGCCATCAACCGCGCCGATTACAGCGGGAAATCCAGCAATACCATAGAACCCCTTCTTGATGGCCATCTTTTCCCTGGTGGTAGAGGGCCACTTAATGAACTTGGGAGAAACATCAGTCAAGGCCTGCGAAACATCGTGCACACTTCTTGATACACTTGACTTGTGAAAACCAAGGGTATCAACCACAGTTTTCATATTATCACCTGTGGCAAAGTACCTTAAAGCGATTTCTACTTGGTTTATAGCGGACAGGGAAAGACTCCTCAGGGTGGGGCGGCATAACTCTGGTTCTATAAGATCTGTTAGAATCTTAGCGATTCCATAGAAAACCGGTACCTTTGTTTGTATTCCGCCTCGTCAAAATTATGACTGAAATGTCTGTAAACTCGCTGTTTCTTGTGTCGTCTGCCAAAGTTTAGGTCAAACAACAACCTAGCAGCCATGTTTAACCACTGGTTAAAAGTCTTAACCCAGCTTTGTAGAATGGTTAACTTAAGCAAAAAGTTAACCACTGGTTAAGCAATTAAGCCAGTGGTTAACTTTTGAGCAACATAATTTAACCACTGGTCAAAATTTAACCACTGGATAAGGGATTTAACCAGTGGTTAAAGTTAACCAATGTTTTGAGCAACCCGATCCAGTTCTCCAATTTATTGGAAAAAAATATACATAACAACAAGAAACAACAGACCCTATTTGTCATACAGGGGTTCTTGTAGCCCCTGATGGGAGTTTTCCATGACGTTAACTGTAATTAAGCCTCCTTCATTTATCGATAAAATATGCAAACATCAAACGGAAGAAAAGATCCCATTGAAAATGCATTTGAATAGAAAATTACTCGACCGAAACACTACAGGTTAAGACTTGTGAAAAGACAAACATTACAGGTAGAGACATGTCTCTGTGACATTTAAATGCCATGTGTAACCACACTGTGACTGAAAGACCACATTCAGTTCATATCTGGCAAAATCATCTCTTGGGGGCTAATTGCCGATATTTTTTTTTTTTGGTAATACTTTTAACAGTTTTATTCTGCAATAAAATCGTTAATCGAAACAATCCCTTAATTTATAAATATAAATAAATATGAATTATAGATAACATTTTTTGAGTATTTATATTTCATATCTGGCAAAATCATCTCTTGGGGGCTAATTGCCGATATTTTTTTTTTTTGGTAATACTTTTAACAGTTTTATTCTGCAATAAAATCGTTAATCGAAACAATCCCTTAATTTATAAATATAAATAAATATGAATTATAGATAACATTTTTTGAGTATTTATATTTAACAGTAATTATTTCATATCTATAATTAACCTCGAACTCGAACATTTACAGTGTATATATCATCAAAATAAAACCTGTAAATAAATCTGATATGAGTTCCAAATGGAAATTTACCATTGGTTATCGACAATTGTTATGATTATGACGATTGAATGACGTGATAATAAAATATCCAATCAAATACATTGTGATTCTAGAATCACCATGGAGATATATGTAGTTATATATAGAGAAATAATTCGATTTTTAATCACATTTATTGAAACTGTCGAGGATGCCTTTTCACAGATGGAATAAAAGAAGATAGAACTGTGTTGTTAATTTTTTGGAGAATGGAATACATACCATAAAAGGTAAAAAAAACCAAAACAAAACTATGTACCGATCATGTCAAAGACAATAAGCAGAACTCACTAAATAAAAAACAACAACACATAAATAACAAAAAATGAAATATTATCAAACATTAAATAGTATGGCTACGATGGTTTAACGTTTGGGATTTCTAGATGAGTGATTTCACAGCGCTTTCTTTCGTGTGTGAATTAGATAATGATATTTAAAGGTAGAAATTTTACGATTGAGTGAACAATTTTACTACGGTTTGTTTTTCTATAATCGAGTGAGATTTTTCAGATTGAATATTCAAATTCACATTTATAAATGATATAATTGGCACAGAATTAAAGCGATTTTACTTAAAACTGGTGTAGAAATATAACTTATCTATTATTTTTTTGATTAACAGAGAACAATATGGCTGCAGATAAATTTTCATGTGAAGATTGTGGAAAAACTTTTACTCGATTATCAAATTTACATCGACATCATCGATCAGCACATAGATCAAATTCATTTCGATGTCAGACGTGTGGCAGAGACTTTAAAAGAAGAGATAATTATTTACGTCATACGAGAATCATCCTGAAAATTCAGATAAAGGGTCATGTGCATCTATAAAGGAGGCAAATACAAAGATAGCCGAAAATGATGACAAAGAAAATGTCTGCCCTAATCAAACAGGCAGTGGAAACTCGTCGAACGAAATCAAAGGTAAAGTAATACATTGTACTTGTATATTCTTTCGTAAGCTTTATAAAAGCACGAATTTGTTTTGAACGTTTTTGTTTGTAATGTTTTTATTGCTTTACAGAAAATGAAGATGAAGAAGCAAAAGAGGATTGTTTTTCAGAAGAAGAGACTATAGAGGGTAATTTAAAGAAAGTGTTTATAGAAGCAACTGACAAAAGCAAATACGACGCGGGTATGATAAGGCAGCTAACAGCGATCAAATTCCTCTGATCGATATGACGTCACAATAAGCAGCATGATGTCATATTTTACTCAGAAACATGTCGATTTTAACTTTATCTCTGGTTTAAATTATAGAAACTACAGACATAAAATATCACTAGAAACTCTTCTAACTGAATATATCTTCGATTTCTCTCTATTACGTATACTTAACATTTATGACGTCACTAGCATGTTTAAAAGAGAAGATCATGTCGGGAGACAAATTATCGGAATGCAGTGTAAACAATGCCGAAATAAGACTTATTTAATACAGATACCTAAGATTTAGATGAGTGTCAGTTAGAATATAATCAGGATAATACAGGCATGGATATTTTGCTTAATCAGCGAGTGTTATAAGGTAAGCAGATCGACATTGATATGGCTTGACCAGCCTTTCCTCTGTAAGTGTGTACAAAAAATAGCAAAAGTGTAACACTACCTCGGATATAAGGAAAGATGATTTTGGTAAATACCAACGGTATATGACCTAAACTACCTGAAAAGTGCTGCTAGAATCGTGTGCTTTGTTGTTTTAAACGAAATATACGTAGTATTTTCAATGAAATTTTAGAAGTTGAGAGGGTTTCCGATAAATATTTACAATATTTATTTTATGCGATGTACAATAGGATTCTAGCAGTAATACTAATAAACATGAACTAATTGCCAATCGAATTATTGTAGCAAACATACAAATGAACTTCGGGGTAGTGTTACACTTTTTGATTTTTTGTTAAGGTAAAAAAGTGATTTATTTTTAACTGTCACGTGATACCATGGCACGGAAGCTTCAAAGATCGAGTCTATTCCGAAGTAGAAAAATAATATCTTGGTGAACTCTTTCACTTGGTATTAATATCCCGCGCTGTTTTCATAAAAATAAACATTTTTTAAATTGATCATAATTTTGACGGTCATTAAACTCGGAGTTGCCTTAACCTACCCGCGGATCCTCTGACATTTCTAAAAAATAAGGAAGAAACCATTCGATCGATTTTAAAAAAAGAGCGTACCAAAAGGAAGAGAATTAAATTTCATCTCACCTTGCAAGTGCGATTTACCAAGACCAAAGATGATCAAGTAGAAATTGCAGAGCCCCACTTTCACGGACGTTGTCATATACTGTTAAACAATGACGATATTGAGTCCGCTCTGAGGGAGAGCATCATGAAAATGTTCAACTCTTTCATTGAATATCAGCGAGAAAGCAGCAACTGGGTACTTGACAAGGTTTTGGGAGTGACGGTTCATATCGTACAATATAACCCAATAAAAGGCTCTAGTTATCTACCACTACCAACAAAACTCGCCAGCAAGAAAGCCATTGTCAATGTCCATAATGCCGATCAAAAATGTTTCATGTGGTCAAAATTAGCTGCTTTTTACCCTATGACGAATAATCCTCAGCGAGTCATTAATTATGTGCAACATATAGATAAGCTAGACTTCTCAGGCATTGAATTTCCCGTCAAGGTCAGAGACATTCCTAAATTTGAGAAGAGAAACAATATATCCATCAATGTATTCGGTTATGAAAAAAGAGAACTTTATCCTCTCCATTTGACAAAAGAAAGGGGATTAAAGCATGTAGATTTCCTAATTCTAAACAAGGGAGAACACTCACACTATTGTTGGATAACAAGCCTTAACAGATTACTGAATGATGGGCAAAAAGGAAATCGACTGTATCACTGTCATTATTGTCTCCATGGATTTACTAAACAACGCCTTTTAGAAAAACACGTTCCTTACTGTGAGGTACACGGTGCACAGCGGACCGAAATGCCAACCGAAGAAGACAAATGGCTCGAGTTCAGCAATGTCTCCAAACAAATGAAGGTTCCATTTGTGATCTATGCTGACTTTGAAAGTATTCTTGAGAGGCATTATGGTTGTCAACCGGATGCCAGCAAGTCCTCAACGATCAAGCTAGCAAAACACGTGCCCTCGGGATTTACTTACAAAGTTGTCGGACTCTCATCAAATACTACGATGAATCACGTAACATATCGTGGTCATGATGCCGTTGACAAATTTATTGACCATCTAATAAAATTAGAAAATGAGCTTCTGGGAATCTTACGCGAGGCAATGCCTATGAATTTCGAGGTGCAGCTCACAGTAACTGTAATTTAAACTTTAGACTCAAAGAAAGAATACCAGTATTTTTTCACAACTTAAAAGGATACGATGCTCACCATATCATGAATGCTTTCGCCAAATTCAAGCACAAAAAGATCAACTGTATTCCTCAAAACCACGAGAAATACATTTCGTTTTCGTTAGGAAGATTGGATTTCATCGACACTTTCCAATTTTTGTCTACATCTCTAGACAAACTATCCACCAATCTAGCCAAAGAAGGTCTTCATAAATTTCCTCATCTACAAGCCCACGTAGTCGCTACTCATCCAGGAAACGATCAGACAAAGCTTCAGATGTTAAGCCGAAAAGGGGTGTATCCTTACCGCTACATGAATTCGTTCAAGAGGTTTCAAGAAACAACACTACCGCCACAACGGGCTTTCTACAATGATTTAGATGGCAAAACTGTGTCCGACTAGGACTATTTGCATGCGCAATGGGTGTGGGATGTGTTTAACATTCAGAATTTGTGACAATACCATGATCTGTACATGGAAACCGACGTGCATCTTTTAGCTGATGTGTTTGAAAATTTTCGTAATCTCTTCTTAGATATATATGGCCTCGATGCAGCTCATTTTTACACGGCCCCGGGGCTAGCGTGGCAGGCCGCTCTCAAGATGACAGGTGTTCAACTTGAGCTTTTGATTGACCCAGATATGCATCTGTTTGTGGAAAAGGGGCTCAGAGGGGGCATTGCTATGATTTCTCAAAGGTATGCAAATGCTAATAATCCATATCTTAGCGATTACAATCCCCATCGATCCTCAAACTACCTCATGTATCTGGACGCCAACAATTTATACGGGTGGGCCATGAGTCAGTCGCTGCCGACTCATGATTTTTGTTTGTTAAACCCTGATGAAATGAAAACGCTGGACGTTCACTCCGTTTCTCTCGATGGAGACACTGGATACATGTATGAGGTTGATCTTAAATATCCAGTAGAATTGCACGACTACCACAGCGACTATCCTTTGGCTCCCGAATCTTTCCAAATTAAACCGGAGATGCTTTCCCTTTATCAGAAAGAGCTTTTACTTAAGTTAGAAATGAAGGAGGGTACGTCTACCAAACTAGTTCCCAATCTTTTTGATAAAGAGAATTATGTTGTCCACTACAGAAATTTGCAACTCTATCTCTCTTTGGGAATGAAGCTGACTAAAGTTCATCGGGTTCTGTCTTTTAAGCAAAGCCCTTGGCTCAAAGCCTACATTGATTTTAATACGAGCAAACGAAAGGAAGCTAACAACGAGTTTGAAAAAGATTTTTTCAAATTAATGAACAACAGTGTAACAAACTAAAATTCGTTGTGTATAATTATAATTCCCCTTGGTTCACCTTTCCGGTTTATCCTTTGGAGAGCCCCTTGTTTTAATACTTTGACCCTTGGTTACCGTGGTAACATATCAATCCTGTGGGGAGCCCCTCGTTGATACCTTAAATAGTTAGTAAAAGTATGCATGGGTAGTACCCGGGAACATCAGCCGATAGACGTGGGCGTCATCCCGTCTAGTGCTCAGGGGCCTGTTTTAGAAAAACATCAGGTATTTAAACAACCCATTTTTGTACGTTTTAACCACACGTGTTTGAATAGGTTTTCGGTAGTATGTTTTTCTTTTCGTTTATTTTATCATGGTCTTTTCTGCCTTGTTTTGCTGTAAATTTCCCCGTCCCTACAGAACGTCAATACCTGTCAGGGAAGGGGGGTTCTTGGGTGCTGAAATATTTCCGGCTCCTGTATTTATGAGTAGCCGTTTCCATTTTCATGGGATAATTTATAGAGACCGCTGTTCTACAGTGAGTGAGTGAACTACGGCGGCCCTTTCGACACATCTCTAAAACTACTTATGAATTTATACCTGAGGGTGATCCTCGCAGTTTTACCAATTTATAATCGTCAATGCAGATACGTGCTTTAACTTAACATTGTGAAAGTTTGATATTTATATAATTTGTGTCATTTGAAAACTTATATTCTGCTTATTGAGTTTATTGAAAGAAACCTCCAATCAGCGTGGACGAGGCCATGGGTTATTTACATTTCCAAGGAAAACTTGCGTCTAATGAAGCCTCGATAGACCCGTGCAGCATGTGAACTTTCTACATGTACTTCAACTTAGTTCTGGTGGTTGCCGATATACCTAAACCTGACTGTAACCACGTGTTTACCTGAGGGTTCTTAAACACCACGTGCACCGGAACCGGGCTGACTATATAGACTTTTCCTTCATTTCATTATTTAATTTGTATATTTTTGTTTGTTTGGTTTTTTCTCGTTGAATTTTCTGTTTAATTTTATTTTATTTTGTTATTAAATATTTTGTTAAAAATGTCATACTTGTTCTGTTGATTAATGTAAGTTCATCAGGATGCATAAACACACATCCTCACAAATGGTGGCAGCGGTGGGATGCATCTGAGCTTGCATAAATCAAAAGATTTTCGTGTGTTTGCATGTTAGAAATTTTGACTTTGATATTTCTTATTTTTGTATCTTTCAGTGCATAAACTTTCACAATGTCACATATGCCGAAATGGATGACCGAGCTTATCGCGAATGGGTCAAGCGTCAAGGACTGTTTAGAGGTGTGGCGTCAGGAGCAGGAGGCACTGAGAGCTGAAAGAGAGTCTGCTAGGGCTGAAAGAGAGGCAGTGAGGGCAGAGAAAGAAGCTGAGCGAGAACTTGAGAAAGTAAGGTTAGCTCATGAAAGAGAGGAGCGTCAAGCTAAGAGAGACAGAGATAAGTGGGAGGCTGAGAAAGAGATTAAGTTGAAAGAGTTAGCTCTTAAAGAAAGAGAGTTAGAAACTGGTCCCTCCCCTCAGAGTGTTCAAACTCCTAGTGTAAAGTTGCCCAAATTTGAAGAAGGTCAAGACCCTGATGTTTTTCTAAAATCATTTGAGAAAATAGCGGGCTTACAAAAGTGGGATAAATCTCAATGGTTCTTTCACCATTGGTGTGATAGGGAGGATATTGGGTCAGACTTTGAATTGTTGTTTGATTTGATTTTGAGAAAACAGGTGATAGGAAGTTGTTCAAATGATTTGCAATTGTGGGTTCGTGAGCATACTCCAAAGTCTATCAAAGATGTTATAACTTTGTCGGAGTCATTTCAGGTTGCACATAAAGGCAGTAATGCAGGTGGTGGACGAGGTAACGCAGGGGAAAAGCCGGGTCCCAGACCAAATAAGTTTGGTTCAGGTCAGTTCCAAAGGGGTAAGCATGTCTCGCCATCAGAGCAAAGTAAAACATGTTACAAGTGTAACCGGGTAGGACATATTGTGCGAACTTGTCCTTTGCGTAGTACATATCAGTCGAAACCTTCTTTTAATCAAAACCAAGGGAATCAAAAGTCGAAAGAGCGGTTTGGTTTGTGTCTTGATGAAAATATGATAGTTTCTGATCAGGGTGATGTTGTTCATGAGAATAAGATGGTTGTTAAGTTGTCTGGCGTATCAGCTACTGATGAGTCTAGTCTTGAAACATGTTGTGAATCGGGTCTAGATTTGGTAAGTGGGGAAGTTGGTGAAAAAGTTGTCTCAGTTTTGAGGGACACTGGATGTTCCACTATTTTTGTTAATAGTAAGTTGGTTTCAGATGATGAAAAAACGGGGAGAACAAAAGTAATCACTTTGGCCGATGGTACAAGGAAAACTTGCAGTGAGGCGATAGTAAGTGTGAAAACGCCATACATTTCAGGTAAGGTGCACGCGCTATGTCTTGACTCACCTTTTGCTGATGTAATCATTGGCAACAATGTAAGCATTGTAGTACCGAAAGAGGCAGCACCTTTGACCATGATTGAGACTGCAGAAACAGTGGATGAAAAAGAATGTGGAGTTGTTCAAACTAGATCAGAGACAAGGAAACAGGAGGATGCAAAGAAACCAAAGCTGGATGATTTGAAAGAAGTGGACACAGAACATGAAGGTATGTGGTGTAATAGAGAGAAATTGATCGAGCATCAGAAAACTGACGACAGTTTGAAATCGGTGTTAGAGATGGCCCAAAATGGTCCACATGAAGGAAAGTCTTATTTCATCCTGAAAAATGATTTACTGTATCGAGTTTTTGACTCAGACTCTGGCGAAAAAGTATTCCAGATTGTTGCTCCAAAGAAACTGCGCAGTAGTATTATGTCATTAGCTCACGACACGCCACTGGCTGGACATCTTGGAAACAGGAAAACAAGAGAAAGAATTATGAGAAACTTCTTTTGGCCAGGTATGTATATAGATATATCTCGGTATTGTAAGTCATGCTCTATTTGTCAAAAGGGGACGCAAAAAGGGAGAACGCCAAAAGCGAAACTGGTGCCAATTCCAAAGATCGACGTTCCATTTTCCAGAGTAGCGATTGATTTTGTGGGCCCATTACCGATGACAGAAAAGAAAAACAGGTATATTCTGGTATGTATGGATTATGCCACTCGATTTCCAGAGGCTTTTGCGATGAAAAATCAAGACGCAGAAAGTGTGGCAAATGCGCTGATAGAAATGTTCTCAAGAATAGGTTTTCCTAAAGAAATTTTATCAGATCAGGGGACAAATTTTATGTCATCTCTCATATCAGAACTCTGCAAAATGCTCAAGGTCCGTAAGCTGTCAACTACCCCTTATCATCCCCAAGCAAACGGGCTAGTAGACAGATTTAATGGGACTCTTAAACAGATGTTGAAAGCATACTAGTATGCAGTTGTAGAGCCATTAAAATGGGATGTTCATTTACCATATGTACTTGTTACCTATAGAGAGGTCCCGAACGAATCAACAGGTTTTACTCCATTTGAACTTCTTTATGCCAGACATGTCAGAGGCCCCCTGGACATATTAAAGGAGCAGTAGGAAGAACCAACCGAGGAACAAACGTCAGTTTTAAGTTACCTGATGGAAACCCGAGAACGGATGGAGACAGTACGTAAAATGGTTACAGATATGGAATCTCTAGCAAAGAAGAATCAGAAAAGATACTATGATAAAAACGCCAGAAACAGAAATTTTGAAGTAGGTCAAAAAGTCTTAGTTTTGTTGCCTACAAGCACTTCGAAACTACTAGTATTGGCGCAGTGGAAAGGTCCGTATGAGGTGACGCAAAAAGTAAGTCCTGTTGATTTCAAAGTGAGGTTGTCCAAAAGCAAAGAGGCTGTTTACCATGTAAATGCTGAAGGAATGGTTCGAGAGAGAGCCGGAGGAAAACAGTAAGTCTGAAATTATGGCATGTTTGAATGTTATTTCTAGTTTAGCCAATGACGACGTTCAGATAGCAGACGACGTGGTGTCAGATAGAGTTCCGACCCTACAACAGACAGAATCAGCAACTGACGTACAGTATTCAACAAACCTGACTGCAGAGCAAATGGATCAGATTCAGTGGTTAGTTGAAGAATTTGGTGATATTTTTACAGATGTCCCCAAGAGAACGCATTTGATGAAACATTCATTGAAAACTTCTACGGAGGTGCCAATTCAGATGAAACCATATCCGATCCCCTATGCATTACAAGACAAAGTGAAGCGTGAGTTACAGCAAATGATGGACCTTGGTATCATTGAGGAAACAGACAGTCCGTATTCAGCACCAGTCGTCCTCATAAAGAAGAAAGACAACTCGCTGAGATTCTGCGTTGACTTCCGGGAGTTGAATAAGATTACGGTATTTGATCCTAGACCAATGCCTAGAATAGATGATATTTTGAATAAGATCAGCAAAGCTAAATTCATCAGCAAATTAGACCTCACAAAAGGATATTGGCAAGTACCATTAGACGATGACGCTAAGCGAAAAAGTGTATTTGTAACTCCATTTGGACATTTCAGTTTTACAGTTATGCTATTCGGAATGGTGAACGCACCGGCTACTTTTGTTAGACTGGTAAGCAAAGTTCTTACAGGGCTGGAGGATTTCACGGAGGCATTCATTGATGATATTGGTATCTATAGCAACACCTGGGAAGAACATCTTGAACATCTGGGGACAGTGTTCGAAGCCTTGAGAAAAGCAAACTTAGCAGCTCGACCGGCAAAATGTGTGTTTGGTTTTAATGAACTTTGTTTTCTTGGTCATACCATAGGGAGTCGGAAAAAAACCCCGATGATGTCGAAAGTAGAAGCCATACAAAACTTTCCGATTCCAACTACAAAGAAAAAGGTAAAGTCTTTTCTAGGTATGATTGGGTTCTACCGGAAATTTATTCCAAACTTTGCCACAGTAGCACTTCCGCTTACAGACCTGACGAGAAAGAGAACGCCCAACAAGATCAAATGGACAGACGACCTTGATCACTCCTTCAAAGAGTTGAAAGGTAAGTTTCTATCAGAACCAGTTCTTCGAAGTCCAGACTTTAGCAGATCATTTATTTTGCGCACAGACGCAAGTGCACACGGTGCAGGCGCAGTACTAGAGCAAGAGTTTGAAGATGGTAAGCATCCAATTTGTTTTTTAAGCAAAAAGTTCAGTCCTGCTGAGAGAAATTATGCTGTGGTAGAAAAAGAGTGCCTAGCTATTGTGTGGGCGGTTCAGAGTCTCAGGGTGTATTTAGAAGGTAAACCATTTGAAATTGAGACTGACCATGCACCATTGCAGTGGTTACAAAGGTCAAAGCTATCTAATCAAAGATTGTTACGATGGAGTCTTCTTTTGCAGGAGTTTGTGTTCTCGATTAGGTATATTCGTGGTACACAGAATTCAGTTGCAGACTCTTTGTCTAGAATGTGTTCGGATGATGCGATTGACTAATTATATGCTATAGCTTTGTGTCTGGATAAATATGGATTTATATAAGTCATTTGTATATAGTTTGCGTTTGTTCATTTTTAATTTTAGTTTGTAGGTTTGGGTGGACTAAATGTTGTTTAGTCTTATAAGAGGGAGGTATGTAACACCGCTGCCACCATTTGTGAGGATGTGTGTTTATGCATCCTGATGAACTTACATAAATCAACAGAACAAGTATGACATTTTTAACAAAATATTTAATAACAAAATAAAATAAAATTAAACAGAAAATTCAACGAGAAAAAACCAAACAAACAAAAATATAAAAATTAAATAATGAAATGAAGGAAAAGTCTATATAGTCAGCCCGGTTCCGGTGCACGTGGTGTTTAAGAACCCTCAGGTAAACACGTGGTTACAGTCAGGTTTAGGTATATCGGCAACCACCAGAACTAAGTTGAAGTACATGTAGAAAGTTCACATGCTGCACGGGTCTATCGAGGCTTCATTAGACGCAAGTTTTCCTTGGAAATGTAAATAACCCATGGCCTCGTCCACGCTGATTGGAGGTTTCTTTCAATAAACTCAATAAGCAGAATATAAGTTTTCAAATGACACAAATTATATAAATATCAAACTTTCACAATGTTAAGTTAAAGCACGTATCTGCATTGACGATTATAAATTGGTAAAACTGCGAGGATCACCCTCAGGTATAAATTCATAAGTAGTTTTAGAGATGTGTCGAAAGGGCCGCCGTAGTTCACTCACTCACTGTAGAACAGCGGTCTCTATAAATTATCATAAATTCAGTAGCCGGAAATATTTCAGCACCCAACAACCCCCCTTCCCTGACAGGTATTGATGTTCTGTAGGGACGGGGAAATTTACAGCAAAACAAGGCAGAAAAGACCATGATAAAATAAACGAAAAGAAAAACATACTACCGAAAACCTATTCAAACACGTGTGGTTAAAACGTACAAACATGGGTTGTTTAAATACCTGATGTTTTTCTAAAACAGGCCCCTGAGCACTAGACGGGATGACGACCACGTCTATCGGCTGATGTTCCCGGGTACTACCCGTACATACTTTTACTAACTATTTAAGGTATCAACGAGGGGCTCCCCACAGGATTGATATGTTACCACGGTAACCAAGGGTCAAAGTATTAAAACAAGGGGCTCTCCAAAGGATAAACCGGAAAGGTGAACCAAGGGGAATTATAATTATACACAGCGAATTTTAGTTTGTTACAAACAGCGTATTTGGAAAGACGATGGAAAATTTAAGGAAACGTGTTGACATTCAGCTCGTTCACCACAAGAAAAAACTTTGGAAACTTTCGGCTAAACCTGGGTTTAAATCCTTCAAGATTTTTAATGAAGATTTAGCCTCAGTCGAATTAACCAAATCAAAACTAGTCCTTAATCGACCCATCTATGTTGGGTTTTCCATTTTAGAACTCTCTAAAGTCTTGATGTATGATTTTCATTACAATTACATCAAGAAAAAGTATGGCGAACGCGTCACGCTCTGTTTTACAGACACAGACTCCTTGTGCTATGACATATCTACCGAGGATGTGTATGTTGACATGAAGGAGGATGACCATTACTTCGATTTCAGTGATTATCCTGAAAATCATTTCCTCCACAGTAATTTAAATAAGAAGGTCTTAGGAAAGATGAAGGACGAGTGTCAAGGCCACATTATGAAAGAATTCATTGGCCTTAAACCTAAGATGTACAGTTTTGTTCATGAAAAGAAAACAGTGCAAAACGAAAACAAATTGATCTGTATGGAGGAAAAGAATCTTGTTTTGCTTTTCAATGTCAGCACATGCGCAATCATGGTAAATAGTTCAAAATGCTTTAGGTAAACAGTCAAAAACACACTTAATTGTGCGTCATTGTGAATGTTTTTCACAAGATTTTCGTGAGCAGGATTGACGCTTTAGCATTCTCGATTTATAAACTTTGTTATCTGCCTTGATTTGATTGGTTATTTACGATATAAATTCCAGACACTTTTAACAAGTAACTACGAGCATATTTTTTTTTTACATTTGATGACTTATGTTTTTAAGATATAAATATATTTTATATCCGTAAATATGTGTATATAAATAAAGAAAAAAGAAATATGATAATTATAACCTGTAGTGTCTCTTTAAACAAGCAGGACACTAAAAATATTGATTTCACATTCATCTCCATAAATGCGTATGAGATCACGTGATAAAGTCTATATTAATGGAAAACAAAAACTTTTTCGGTCATAGTACAGAAGAACGCCAAGAAATCAACATGTACACCTGTAAGATTTGCTCGAATGTTTATGTCTGGCCTGATAGTTTAAAAAGGCATTTGAAATACAAGCATTACATGCAGGAATCTGAAGCGTTACGACAACAACAACAACACCAGGAGATGCCACATGAACAACAGCAAGAGAGTTTACAGCAACAAGAGGAGATGATACAACAACAACAACAACAACATGAGATGCAGCAACAACAACAAGACTTTTCATTCCAACACCCATTTACAGCTAACGTATCAGGACCGACTTGTTCTGGAAAGACATACTTTGTTAAAATGCTGTTGCACCCTGTAAGACCAAGATTTCTCCTCCTCCAGAGAGAATCCTGTGGCTGTATAAACGATGGCAACCGCTGTATGATGTCATCAAAACAAATGTATATCCTCCTGTTGAATTTATTCAGGGTATACCATTAGATTTAGAACAAGATTTCTTTATTCATCCGAGAACCAGAAACCTGGTGATTTTAGACAATCTGATGTCTACGATAGAATCAACGAATTATTTACGGACGGGAGTCATTATAGAAATTTGTCGGTCATTGCAATCAATCAGAATATGTATTATAACAAAGATCCGACCCAGAGACGAAATTGTCACTATCTCGTCATCTTTAATAACCCTGTAGACAGACAGCAAGTAATGACTTTGGCTCGACAGATATATCCTGAAAATCCGCAATATGTATTGAGGCATTTTAAAGAAGCCACCTCTAAACCTTATGGATATCTACTTATCGACCTGAAACCAACCACGCCTGAACATCTGCGCATGCGCAGAGACATTTTATTGCCTATAAAACAAAACAAGACGGAACATGTCCCTCATTATCTTAAGGACCCGCCAAGCAAACAGACGCATCTCCAGCCCTCTACCACGGATAAGTTTATAGAACAGACGGCAACTAGCATTTCTGTCAAGGACGTATCAAGCGGTCAAACATATCTCAAAGTTCCTCCCATCGATCAACAATTGACATCCCCAGATCAGACAAAAGCAAACCAGTCATTTGGAGACACGTCTTCCTGTGATGATTGCGGGCTTCTTTTTGAAAATACACACGTTCTACAGAGACATGTAAAACGTTGGTGCCCAGAAAATGTTTCCTTTAAAAAGAAAACGGATCGATGAAGATGACGAAGATCAACCCCATTCGAAACAATTTTTGGTCGATCTTGAAGAGAAAGAAGATGAAAAGGAAAACCAAGAGCATCAAGTATTTAACTATCTCATGAAAAGAGCCAAAGAACACAATGAAAAGCAGTGGGACCAAAAATATGATAAATATATCAAAGAAGGTCTGAGCAGAAAGGAAGCCAGAGTAAAAGCGGAAGAGAAAATGACTTCAGAAGACGTTAAAAGACTCTCTGAGAATTATGGATTATTCATCTTGTTCATCCTGCAGTTACAAAACGGACCCATTCACTCGAAAACTATGAGAGATGTCAAAAAATTTCTCTCCGACGGTAATGATGAACAAGCATCTGTCAAAATGGCCTTGAACAAAAACCGCCATCTTTTAGAAGAAGGTTGGTATGAGGAGGATTCTGATTCTGGAGAGGAGGATTCTGATTCTGAAGAGGAGAATGACGATTCTGAAGAGGATAATGATAGCCAAGAATCAGATGACGAAGAAAGTTCTTAGACTGTTATCCATGCTCTTTCTTTTGTATACTAATGTGGATCTGTGTGCAAAATAAAAGACCTAATGAACCTTGCGTTTATTGATTTATCATCGTAGTATGTCACGTGATATATATATGTGTATATATTTTATATAAATAAGGAAATAGTCGCTTCTATCCTCATTCAGTTCTTGATGTTTGAAGTGTTAACATGTCTTGGGAGGATTATTTAGCGAAAATATACTACAATCCTGTCAATGCTGGAAGTTTCTCAGGACCGGAGAAATTGTATAGATATGTAAGGCAAGATGGAAAATACGTATAGAGTGAACACAAGATCAGAAAATGGTTACAAAGACAAGAAGCATACAGTCTACAGCGAGGTGTAAGAAGACATTTCAAGAAAAACAAAGTTATTGCCCTTGGCATTGACGACCAATGGGATGTCGATTTGATGGATATGTCAAAATATAGCAAGGAAAATGATGGAATGGCGTTTGTACTAATTGTCATCGACATATATTCTAAATTCTTGTGGATGCAGCTTCTCAAAGACAAAAAGGGTAAAAGCGTCACTGCAGCGCTAAAAAATGTTCCTTTTTTTTTTTTTTTTTTTTTTTTTTTATTAAATTTTTATTGTCATTTTCATAATTATTACAAGGAATTCAAAATGACAAAGCAAATATTTATTGGCACTCACACACCCTTTCATACACTTGCACACATAAATATCAGAAACACATTCTAATTAGGTCTTTCCACCTTTCAGGTGAAAGACCTTTTGTATTTCTTATGTTTTTTATTATTATTATTATTTTTCTTCTCTTTTTTTCCAGGGACAGCTTTTTTATTTCAAGAGATATTGAAACAATTTTTTCTTTATGTGATTGGCCATTAAAAGTTATGGTACCAAATGACACTTTGCTCGATAACTCCCAGAACTTACAAAGTTATTGCCCTTGTGTACGAAAAGCTTGTTATCGCTACTCCTCTGAAACCATAAGAGATAGAAACTTGGAACTTTTACCAATGTCTTCAGTACACTTAGAGGGTTCTTCAATCTATTCATAACGAAATGATCTGAGCCCCCCTTCTAGTAGTTATTGCCCCTGAAAGTATTTACATTTCTATGAAATCACTTCCAACTTTTTTATTACTTATTATAGAGACTTCGGACCACTTGGGATGGAAACGTCTACCTTGGCCGAACAAAATGACATAAAGGTCAAAGGTCAAGGTAATTTGGAAATCTCTTAATTAATGAAATTTTGTATCTCCTTTGTTTAGGATGGTAGAGAAAAAGTTTTTCATGGATGTAGTAGGACATCTTAAGACATTTAAAAATATAACCCTTTAACCCTTACCTTTTAACAATTATAGAGTTATTGCCCCTATTGTACAGAATGCTTGTTATCGCTACTCCTCATTAACCGTTAGAGATAGAGACTTGAAACTTTTACTAATGTATTCATTACACTTAGGCGCTTCTTCAATCTATTCATACCAACAGGGTCCAAAGTCCCTTTCTAGCAGTTATTGCCCCTGAAAGTTTCGAACATTCAATAAAAACACAAATAACTTTGGAATCAATAATCATAGATACATCGGACCACTTGGTATTGAAGCGTCTACCTTGTCAGATGAGAATAACATAAAGGTCAAAGGTCAAGGTCGTCAAGCAATAAAAAATTGCAAACTTAATCGTTTGACACTTTTTTTAATGGAGTAACGCAGAAAAAATAGTTTATTCTATTGAAGCAATCTTATTTCAAACATAAAAAACAATGAGGTGGAAAGACCTCTAATTGTTCGAGAACAATTAGTCTACTAGTTGTTTACAGGAGAATTAAATTTCAAAAATATTTTTCCAGTTGACCATTGTTTGTCAAATTTTAACATTTCACATGATTTAATTGATATGTATCTTTCAACCTTATATTTGAAATAGATATGTTGTAATAGTCCCTTTAAGTGAGGGATCTTTTTTTGTTTCAAACAGTTAAAAATATACTGTTTGGTATACAAAATTATAAAGTTTACAACTTTGTTACCCTGATTTAGAGGTATTTCACCAAATATTACATTATTAACATTAAATCCAATTCTATTTGTAGTTTTACAATAGATATGCATGCTGAGTTTATTCCATAATGGCAGTATTTCTAAACATTTAATAAATACATGTTGAATTGTTTCTACATCTTCTTTGCAAAAAGAACAACAATCATCAGTGCTTACATTGATTTTTTTAAGATAGTATTTTGTAGGCAACATTCTGAAAAGAATTCTGTACTGAAGCCATTGTACTGAGGTATCAGCACTTGTTTTAAAACATACTTTAAAGAACTCTTTAACAGAAACATTAATTTCTAGTTGCATGGATAGTTCAGTGTTCCATTTCTGAATGGAACTTGGTATAATATCTTTACTATTAATAAGATTGTACAAGATTTTCGAACATTTTTCAAACAGTAAAACATACTCAAAGTAAAATGTTCTTCGTGAAGGCCGTCGTCCGACCCGAATTCGCTCAGATAAAGGACAAGAGTTCCGATCCCGGACATTAAATGCATTATTGAAGAAACAAAATATCGAACATTTGTATGCCCAGAATACGGAAGTCAAAGCCAATTATGCCGAGCGAGTGATAAAAACTATCAAGACTAAACTGTATCGATACATCACCTATAAACAATCATATCGTTATGTTGATAAGCTGCAAGACTTTGCTAGAAACTATAATGCAACCTACCATAGAACAATCGGCATTCCTCTCATTAAAGTGACGAAGGACAAGGAGGGAGACCTTTGGTGGAAGATGTATTGGCCAAAAAAGACACCCCTTATACCCAAAACAAAACGTGTAAGGAAACCCTATAAATTCAAAATAGGAGATCATGTACGAATCAGTCATCTAAGAAACATATTTTCCCGTGAATATGACGAAAAGTGGTCTGGAGAAATCTTCATCGTATCGAAAAGACAATTAAGGGGAGGACTCCCTATATACAGACTTAAAGACTATCAAAACGAAGAAATCAAAGGGACATTTTACCAAGCAGAACTACAAAAAGTGGAAGTCCGGAAAGATGACGAATTTTAAGTGGAAAAAATAATACAGTCTAGAGGACGAGGACCAAACAAACAGTACCTTGTAAAATGGTTACACTGGCCTTCGAAATTTAATTCGTGGGTCAATGCAAACGACGTAAAAGCTTATGTATGACTACAATTATGTATTTTACTTTTATCTGTAATTCTTGTATATATATATATATATATATATATATATATATATATATATATATATATATATATATATATAAATATATATATATATATATATATATATATATATAAATAAAAATGCCAAAAAAATAAATATTGGTCGTGTGTTATATCTAATATATACATGAAACACAACAATTATTAATAAGGAATAGTAATAGCGATGGTAATTTTTCTATTTGAAATTACATTAGATATATTTGTTTATTTTATTTTGCCAACATATATACATAGGCTATATGTTTGAGTTCAGAGTTAATAATAGATTAAAAATAATTTTTTGCTAAATAGGAATACTTACAAAAGTCTTTACCTTTTTTTTTTTCTTTTTTTTTTTTTTTTACGTTTTTCGATTAATGATTTTATAGAAGAGTAAAACTGTTAAAAGTATTACCAAAAAAATATAACTGCAATTAGCCCCCGAGAGATGATTTTGCCTGATATGAACAGAATGCGGTCTTGTAGTCACAGTGTGGTTACACGTGGCATTTAAATGTCACTGAGACATGTTTCTACCTGTAATGTTTGTCTTTAAACAAGTCTAAACCTGTAGTGTTTCAGTCGAGTAATTTTCTATTTAAATAATTTTTCAATGGGATCTTTTCTTCGTTTGATGTTTGCATATTTTATCGATAAATGAAAGAGGCTTACAGTTAATGTCATGGAAAACTCCCATCAGGGGCTACAAGAACCCCTGTATGACTTACAATTATCTTCAAATAGGGTCTATTGTTTCTAGCTGTTATGTATATTTTTCCAATAAGACAAATTGGTTACTATTGCTTATTTTCCATTATAAAGACAAAGAGTCGGGAAGGAGGGGGGGGGGGGTGGGGGGTAAACAATAAAACACATGTCAAGAGGTAAACAAGAGTGAGGGTTAACAATTGGAACGGATGATGTTCGGGCATGTGTAACCATGGTAATGAACAACGTCATAGCTGTTGTTATCGTTATGGATGACGTCAGAGGATCCTCAGGATCCTCTGAGGAGCCCATAGTAAGGTATCTGGGCCAGAAAGGGTACTTTTACACTACTCAGAAATTTGAATAGAAGAATTGTATTTTTGATTGAACTTTATTTGTGTCAACGATCATTCTTACTAGACTCAAAATAGTAATCTTAATCGAAACAGCGAATGATTTCTTTTGAATCACTACACCAATTATTCCTACATTTGTTGGAATCAATTTCCAATACATTTCTTTTGATCCGTTCATTGTCAAAGGACAAAACTCTTTTCCAATATCTGATTACATTAATCCAACGTCTATATTGACTAGGTATACATCCAGTGTTTCCAGAAACTGACAAAGTTGGCGCGAAACAATGAACTCCAAGAAAATAACAAATACAGTGCTGCTATCCTGAAAGTTGACAAGGATAGGATAGGATAGGATGCAGGATGCACGATACATGCTAGAAATATTAAAGTTAAGTTCTATCCTATCCTATCCTATCCTGCATCCTGTAGCCAATCATATTCGAGTATAAATTTCAGAGTTATTTTGCGAAACGAAAATTGGCTTGACAATGTATTTTTAATGTCAATTTAATACGTTTTACAAGTTAAACCATTTAAGAATAATTATTATATAAAGAGCGCAGTGCGTAACATTGATGCGCGCTAAAATAGCGGCGCTACATCTTTGTCAATTCGTACACAAATACGGAGTTACTGCGAGAATTCGATGAAATATTTGACAATGTCAGAAATAGATTTCTGTATTTACTTCATTTAAAGTCTGCAAAGTAATAAAAGCTTGAATTTATAAACGACCAATTCGGTATTTTAAAAGATAAACATCTATACAAGAAACAGACATTTCTTCGCGTTTCATATGATACTTCGATGCCCAATAACAGGGACGCATATTTCTGTCCGATATTAACCTGAACATATCGAATTAATAAATGTTGGCTAGCTATAAATGCTTAAGAATTTATACTTTAAAAATAACTCCGAGTTGTTTAACTTTAAACGATATAAACTTCTTAAAGGAATTGTTTATTTCCAGATCGCGTTTACATTTATCGCCGAACGAATCGCACGAATAATGATAATTACGCTCAGTTATATGTGATAAGAAAATAATTTGATAAAAATATTTGATTAAACAGTTCCTCAATAAGTGCATCGAAGTTATTTATCTGTTTTTAATGCATAAATATAATAAAGTCAAAAATCGAATCGCTTACCTGTTTGTGTACGTTATTGTGTCCATCCCGCGTACGATTTAATTTTACCGTAACACGGGTAAGAAAATTATCCCGCTCGAAGAATATTCGGTTTTAAGATTTAATTATTCATTTTGAGTACTACATTAATTGATAAAATAATTCAATTCTTAAATTTCGTTTCATTTAACTTGCATTCCTATATTTTGAAGGTATGGGATAGGATAGGATAGGATAGAGCTTATATTTGCAGGATAGGATGCAGGATACAGGATATAGGATAGGATAGGATAGTTTTGTCAACTTTCACGATAGCAGCACTGTACCTCTTTTTTTAACCTTATCTATCGATTGATATTTTTTGGACCCCAAGACACTGGATGCCTAGTCAAAATTACTAGATTTTGTGATTAGGATTTATAATTTTTTTTCTCTTAAAATCATATGTACTTAACGTTACAATGAAAAGTTTTCAGATAATTATACATGTATGCATAATTTCATTTATGACATTTTCAAATGTTATGAATAAACATTATATACTGTAAACCAACATTTATTCGCAGCGACCCTATTTCGCGATTTACTTCCAATAACTTGGTTCGCGACGACTAATGTTCGCGACCAAGCCTTACATGTAGTAGTTACCCCATATAATAGTGTTGGTTATGTGCAGATACCCTATGGGCTTGGTCATAATGACACGAGGGAGCGTAGCATCGGGTATCTGCACATAACCAACAATATTATATGGGGTAAGTTACTTGTACCATAGTTTACGATTATTCATTATATCTAATTATTATAGTAATATCTGGAGTGCACTTGCCTCTAAACAGCGTTGGTCTTTATATATGTACATTGTACTTCGTGAATTTCCAAATGACTCTCTATCCCCGACAAAGATTAATTATTCTTCATTTTTTTTTAAATTCATAGCCCTAATGAATAGATCGACTTCTTATTATTATATTTTTATTTCATATTCATTCATTTTCTGACTTAAAGTATCGATATTTGCCTCAAATAATTAAACTTATTAACACAATTTCATATGTACAAACCCCAAATTGTGCAATGTTTTTTAAAATCTTATTTGATACTCTGTATCAATGTATGGTTTTTTAAAAAGTGGCTGAAAAAAACATGTACATATATATTTTGAACAAAATCAATCAATAAGCAAAATAAAAATTTTGAGAAGTGCATGTCGCGAAACCGTGAATGGTTAATGTCAAATTCGATTGGCTAACGCTATTCACTCTGTCCACAAACACAAGTTTTCTATTCAAACATGTGATTGACTTTCTATAAAAACTTTAAACAGGATACCCCTATTTCATTTAACACGCGTTTCTCTACTTGTCCGAACAAATGGAGAGGCTTTCTGACAAAGCCATTGCCGTTGCCGATATTGTTTTGTCTCGAGCTAAAAATTAGATTTATTAGACAAACTAAGTTAGTCGAGTCATTTATCCGTGTTGAGCTAAGCTATGGTACAAGTTTCCAGACCCGTATTTTGTTAAAACAACAATACGATAAAGACTGGTTCGCGGCGAGAAATATTTGCGACGACGAAGCTCTCGCGAACCTCGCGAAAATTTCTCGCACGCGAATAAAAGTTGGTTTACAGTAAATCTGACATCGATAGAAAAAGCATAAAGTCTAATTTCCCAAATGTACGTTATATAACAACTACAAAATAACTCCGCAAAATCTTTATTGGCGTTTGCAAGCCACATTGAAGTACCCGGTTGATTATAACATTTAAAATTTGTGCAAGGTGCTAGGTGACTTTCGAACGATAAAAGATATCAGATTTTTCCCTTTATAAATCTTCATATATATAATATTTTGGTCAGTTTCAATTCAATTTATTAATATTGTTCTTGAGCTTTAAAAACTCGTCGGAATGCAAAGTATAATACATATAAAATTATATACAAATTTGCAACGGGCAGTGGGTGAGTAGACATATTAAGAGAATATAATGCATAAAAAATATAAACTGACACAAATGTTCATGTATATGCTAAGTAGCTTAAACTTGATTATCATTACAATGCTGCGCTCTCATTTTGAGAGCGCTAGACAAATATTTACCGATTGAGTAGATCATTTGGTTGCTTTGTATTGTTAGCACTTAAAAACTTAAGAAAAAGGGGCTTGCCCTTTTAATTAGGAGCCAAGGCACTCGTACACCCTACTACAGATAACTTGAAAACGATGAAGATTTTGTAATGCATTACTGAAGCAAAGTTATTGATCGTAACAGTATCAGTTTGTTAAACTCATTGCCACGCCCACTTATACGTAATTAGGGTTTTTTAGGGCCATAGTACTAAAACTTTGACGCAATATATCTAGAGAAGGAGACATATTTTGTAAAGCATTGTAAAAGAAAAAATGTCTTTATTAATTATTCTAATCGATTCTACTAATCCAAACACCAATGTATGTCCCCAATAAGGATCTAGAGGGCTAGCCCTAAAATTATCAATCATTTGTATCTTAAAAATGAACATCAGTTTTAGATAGATATAAGAACAAAAATGTTAGTTTTCGTGAAACCTTTCAAACAAAATCAAGAAAAGAGGGCTGACTCTTTAAATTAGGGGCCAAGACATTCGTAAAGTCTTTTACACATACCTTTAAAATGATCAAGATTTTGTAATGCATTAAAAAACAAAGTTGTTGATCGTAACAATATTAGTGTGTAAATCTCATTGCCACACCCATTGATGACGGAATTAGGGATTTTAGGGGACTAAAATCTTTAATCTTTCATGTGCTTTATGTGAAAAAGCAAAACACTTTGTTAAGCATTTTAAAGGATATTGATAATTTATACATTATCTGAAAGGGAGTGGTTGAGGGGGAATTCTGAAATTTATTGCTTTTTTAATCGTATAGTTTAAAAAAATGAACGGAAGACCTACTCGTTACTCGTAACGAGATCGTATCTAGTATTACACTGAAGCTGTCTAATATTACACTGTAGTTGTCTAATTTTACACTGTCTAATACTACACTGAAACTGTCTAATATTGCACACTAGTTGTCTAATATGACACTGTAGCTGTCTCATATTACACTATAGCTGTCTAATATTACACTGAAGCTGTCTAATATTACACTGTAGTTGTCTAATATTACACACTAGTTTCTAATATTACACTGAAGCTGTCTAATATTACACTGTAGCTGTCTAATGTTACACTGAAGCTGTCTAATATTACATTGTAGCTGTCTAGTGTTACACTGTAGCTGTCTATTATTACACTATGTCTGTCTAATATTACACTGTAGCTATCTTACATTTCTACACTGAAGCTGTCTAATATTACATAGAGTCGGCGTAATTTTAATCACACTTATTGATAAATTCCACACATTTCGGTAACAAGAGGCCCATGGGCCACATCGCTCACCTGAACAGCAGTTCCTTGTAACATTACATTTCGTAGCATATGCTTTTTCTATTTTAAACATTGAACCCCTTTCTCGGGACCCAGTTATGGTCCGAGGTTTATGGTTGGCTTGAACAACATAAATAGTAACATAGGAATAAAAATGTGAAGCACTGCGGTGGGACCGCACGTACACAACCTGAAAAACTGAACATAGCAGAGTTCCACTTCAAGAGGAATAACTCTCAGACTGTACAGAACACAAGAAAGATAACTCTTGGTTCCACTACATTAGAGTTTACACAATTTGAGGATCCTTGCATAGTAATCTCACAAACTGTAGCATTATAGTTCTCGAGAAAAACTTTTTAAAAACATTTTCAATATATCTTTCTATGTTAAACTTTGAACCCCTCTTGGGGCCACAGTATTAGTCCAGTGCTAAAGTTTTAATTATTTGGAATCTACATTATTTAAGGATGCTTGCCTAGTTATCTCACAAGCTGAAGCATTATAGTTCCCTAGAAAAAGAGTTTTCAACATTTTCCCTCTATATTTCTATGCTAAACTTTGACCATCTCTTGGGGCCCCAGAATTAGATTGAGATCACGGCTTTTATAATTTCGAATCTACACTATTTGAGGGTGCTGACGTAGTTATCTGACAAATTGAAGCATTGTAGTTCTTGAAAAGAAGATTTTTAAACATTTTCCATATATACCGGTACTTCTACATTTAACTTTAAACCCATCTTGGGTCTCTAGTATTAGTCCAGGGGTCACTATTTTAAAACTGTCGAACCTTCATTATCCAATGTTGTATGCATGATAGTAATCTCACAAATTGAAGCATTGTAGTTCTCGAGAAGAAGATTTTTTAACATGTTACCTTTATATTTCTTTAATAAATTTTGACCCCATCTTGGGGCCCCAGTATTGGTCCGGGGGTCACGATTTTACCAATTAGGAATCTACATAATCGAAGGATGCATGCATAGAAATTCCACAAACTAAAACATTGTAGTTCTTGAGAAGAAAATTTTTAAACTTTTCCTTTATGTTTTTTAAAATGTTAAAATTTTGAACCCCTCTTGGTGCCCATCAATTGTCCGGGAGTTACAATTTTTTGAATCTACATTATTTAAGGATGTACATGTATGCATAGTAATATCCCAAACAGTTGCACTATAGTTCTTGAGAAGAAGATTTTAAAACATTTTCCTACATATGTTTTAAATCTAACCCCTAATGGGCCCCACTTTTTGTTCGGGGGTCACGATTTTTACAATCTTCACTATGTATACAACCTTTTGTGTATGTATTGGCATTTTTGGTGAAGTGGTTCTTGAGAAGAAAATTTTTAAACATTTTTCATATGTAGTTCTATGTTAAACTTTGAACCCCGCCTGGGGCCCCAGTCTTGGTCCGAGGGTCACGATTTCTACAATTGAGAATCTTCATTATACATACAAGCTTTTGTGTAAATATTGGCATTTCTGGTGCAGTGGTTCTTGAGAAGAAGATTTTTTAAACATTTTCCTAAGGTATTTCTATGTTAAACTTTGAACCCCGCCTGGGGCCCCAGTCTTGGTCCGAGGGGCACGATTTTTACAATTTAAAATTTTCACTAAATATACAAGCTTTTGTGTAAATATTGGCATTTCTGGTGCAGTGGTTCTTGAGAAGAAGATTTTTAAACATTTTCCTATGTATTTCTATGTTAAACTTTGAACCCCGCCTGGGGCCCCAGTTTTGGTCCGAGGGTCACCATTTTTACAATTTAGAATCTTCACTATGTATACAAGTTTTTGTGTAAATATTGGCATTTCTGGTGCAGTGGTTCTTGAGAAGAACATTTTTTAAACATTTCCATATGTTGTTCTATGTTAAACTTTGAACCCCGCCTGGGGCCCCAGTTTTGGTCCGAGGGTCACGATTTTTACAATTTAGAATCTTCACTTTATATAAAAGCTTTTGTGTAAATATTGGCATTTCTGGTGCAGTGGTTCTTGAGAAGAAGATTTTTTAAACATTTTCCTATGTATTTCTATGTTAAACTTTGAACCCCGCCTGGGGCCCCAGTTTTGGTCCGAGGGTCACGATTTTTACAATTTAGAATCTTCACTATATATACAAGCTTTTGTGTAAATATTGGCATTTCTGGTGCCGTGGTTCTTGAGAAGAAGATTTTTAAAGACATGCACCCTAAACTTACTGTTTCGCAATTATCTCCCTTTTGAAAAGGGCTGTGCCCTTTATTTTAACAATTTATAACCCCCTTTCCATAAGGATGCTTTGTACCAAATTTGGTTAAATTTGGCCCAGTGGTTTTTGAGAAGAAGTTGAAAATGTGAAAAGTTTACAGACGGACGGACAGACAGACAGACGGACGGACGGACGGACGGACGGACGACGGACAACGGGTGATCAGAAAAGCTCACTTGAACCTTCGGCACAAGTATGGAAGTTGTTAGTTTTCTTTTTGCAGTATGATGTTCATGTAAACATTTCCATAATCAGTGTCCAGGGTCACATCTTTCGTATTACATACAATGTTAAGGACCAAATAAATAATATCTAGAGGTAGATATTTATCTCATGAAAATAATTTGATCCGCCGTTTAATTATTAACAAATATAAGTGTGAAAATTCCAGGTGATATTTTGTATTGGTTTTAATTATTTCATATTGTACGCGTGGCAGAAAACCATCGGAATATTATTAGAACTTTGATAAGAGATAGCGAAGTTTGATGTTTGGAGGAAAGTTAATTAAACAGAATTAACATAAAATGCTAGGACCATTATAAACCATAAAATTCGTTAAATTAGATTATTAATTTAATCAAAAAATTTAAAACTGAATTGCTAACTTCATCAGCTCTACCTCTCCTTTTATGTATTAAGCACCCATTTAACATCCATCTATATTATCTTATGTATCCTATCATTTGTGGGGGGGGGGGGGGGGTTAGAAGGGGACTAATCTGACGTCAAGTGTTACTTGATCTATGCATACTATGCATACACTGAGGTTTTAGTGAGGATGGTACAATGCTGTTAGTTTGGTGCCTATCCTTGTGGAATTTGTGCTTTGAGGCTTTGACACACTGAAGCAAAATGACGCCATCTGAAACATCTTATCTAATATGTGGAAAATGAAAAGTGCACGATCAGGCACGTGGCACCGTTTACTTTTAAAATGGGGGGAGGGGTAAACTTCTTTTTTTTAATGTTGCTTTGGTTTTTATTTCATATTCATGCATTTTTTCATCCGTTCAAAAAGTGGGAGGGGTGATAACGTTTATGTAGGAGAATTTGATCTCGGAATTATGTTCAAAGAGGTTTTGTATCTCCTTGAGATACAAGTGTATTATTCATTAATTAATTTATTAATAATTTATATGCACTCTAGCATATTCTTATGCAGTGGCATACTAGTAACTATATTTTTATTCATATGTATTGATAATAATTGAAAATAATATATGTACATATGTATTTCAAAGTACATTTTATTTATTTTTCATCCATGCTTGCATGCATGCCTACAAATTTCAGCATGCACAGTCAAATATTTCCATTTTGAAAACAGTTTTTCCCCCCAAAAAAATTGTCATTTAAGGTGGCTCTATACACCACTTTATGATGACGCAGTACGCAAACAAGTAAATCTGGAAGCATGCAATTCCGGTACTGGCTGATTTGAACTGAGGCGAATTGTGTGGGGACCGCTCTTTTGAAAAAAAGTGTTAAATGAATAGATTGAATTTCATAAAAGAAAATTCATTACTTACAAGTAATGCGGTATGCGACACCATCACATTGTGTCGTATCATTTATCGAAATAAACAATAAAATCAAATATAACATTTTAAATAGCTTCTTTCCTATCATCCACATTTTACAGCGTATATTGCGCAGTGGATTAGTGGGTTCACTACAAGCCTGTAGGTCATAAGTTCGAATCCCGTTGAGGACGATAACATTTTTAACTTTCCAAAATTTTCTAAAACGTATTTTTTGGTTGAATACTGTGAAAGAAAATTATAAACCACTGAAAGTATTTCTATGATATACTTCAATCAACATTAATATCAACAGATGTTTCTTACCACAATAAGGGGATGGGAGGGCGGCTTTGAATTTCTCTCAGGTTGGGATACATAAATCCTATTATAGTCTGTCCCAAGTTATTTTTGCTGCATATTTGAACGATTTTTAATAAAAATACACATACCTGTGACTGAAGTGCAATGAAAATCAATGGAAGGGAAAATTCCCAAGATAACTTCATTCACACATTATCATTTTTCCCTCGTAAAAATTCACAGGAACGAAAACGGATTTCCTACGGAGATTTATAATGGGGAATATTGACATCTTTTCTCCATTCGGAAATACTCGGGACCCCTCGCGCAATTTTTCAACGTTATCATCCGGGCGTCTTCATCTCCTTGGCAATGGAAAAACCTCGTAGACTTTTTATTTTTAGCCGTGTACTGATACCCGACAAGCTAGAGGGGGCGTTTCAAAGGGGAAATCTTGGGATTTTTTCATACTTTTGAATGAACATCGTCTGAACCAAGAGGTATTTATAAATATTGAATAATTTAAGAAAATATGCGGCAAAAATATCTTGGGACAGACTATAGTTAATTTCCCCCTTTATTTACTCGACTTAGTTTTGCACTAAAGCGAATATATTCACTTATATTATGAGCCTATAAAGAAATATGTATGTATTTATCATTCCAACAAGATGTTTTTTTTCCACTCAGAAATGAAAAAACCCCAAGGTGATTGGGCCTTGGGACTTAGGAACGATAACTCTTACCTGAGGAACTTTCATACCAATTAACATTAACAATATTATTTGTGTTTATTTGCAATGATTTGCATTCAATTTTTTATGTCACATTTGTTAAAATACATTTTCTTATAACATCAAGCAGCTTTTTCAAATGATTTGGAAAAGAGTAAGAAAACATAAAAAATTAAGTTTTGGGGAAATAATAAAAAAAAATGAAATAATAACATTTTTGAATGTTAAGAAGTGTTAATTTTTTTTAGATGTCCGAAGGAAGTATCCATCATCTCACAAATTGTTTTTCTCAATTTGTTAATAGTTAACTTATTAAAAAATTTTTAAACAAACACAAAAAAAAACATTAAAAAATTCTTTTAAAATACTTAACGTATCCCTGTCATCATTTTAATATTTGATAAATATATGTTTTGTGGTCTTCTCTTGAAAATTGGAATAAACTGTGGGTGTATAAAGCCACCTCAAGGTCAAAACTGATTGGAAATTTAAATAATTAAGGTCAGACGACACGTTCATCGAGCATTTTTTTTGTATATCCTCGTGATAAAGAGTTGTAATAAAAATAAAACTGATTTTACCCGAAATTGGTTTCAAAAATCATATTTAATTATGCACCCCTCTGTGCTATTAAATTCTACGATTGGAGATAAACTTGTAAAATCTAATACGATTATATAAAAATTGCATACTCTAGTATCTCGCACAAATAGCTAGTGAGGAAGCCTATTTTTCTTTTACAAGAAAGCTGGTCAAAGTAGTAGTAATTCAATAACTTATTAATAAGTTTTTTATAAATTTAAGGAACGTGTCGTCTGACCTTAAAATCGTAGCGCATTAGGTTCGAGGTTTCTCTACAAATCCATAGATTATGCGTTCGAATCCCGCTGGGGATTTTAAAATCTTTACCATTCAACATGTGTTAAAAATTTTGATATTTGGAAATTCTAAACCTGTGTATGTCTTTTAGTTATAATGTACTTTCATCCACATTAATATAGACATATGTTTCATACTATCTTAATCATTGAAAAGTTGTCACTGCACAATTAATAATTAAGTAGGAAAACATTGATAACTAATAGACTAACTGTTCTCTAACAATTAAAGGTCTTTCAACCTTAATATTTTGAATGAAATGCTAGATTGCTCAATAAGATAAAAAAAAAACTATATACCTTAGATATATGTTGTACTATAAAATGGAATAACCACAAAGCCATAAATCATTTTTATAGAATTTCTTTTTTATTTCAGGCCATTACACAATTAAAAATTATATGTTGTATATCGTAAACATCTATTTAATTACTTTTCTGAATTTTTTGTCAACTTACTCTAAACAATACTGAGCCAAGTAAATATTATTTACACAAGCACCATAACAATAGAAGAGTGTGTTCTAGTGGCTAGCTGTGTACAAAATGAATGTTCCACTTAAGTAACCACAGGACTTGATGCAATACCTGGCTGACCCAATTTAATACCTTATTGCGCAATCCAGCCAACTATTGAAACTCTTACTATAATTCTGTATTTCAAAAGATATGAAAATTCATTAATTGATAGATTTCCAAATGACATTGACCTTTGAACTTTATGTCATTTTGTTTGGCCAAGGTAGACGCTTCCATCCCAAGTGGTCCCGAAGCATCTATGATCAGCAGTAAAAAAGTTGGAACTGATTTTATGAAAATTTAAACACTTTCAGGGGCAATGACTACTAGAAGGGGGCCTCAGATATTTTCGGTATGAACAGATTGAAAAATCCTCTAAGTGTACTGAAGACATTGGTAAAAGTTTCAAGTCTCTATCTCTAATGGTTTCAGAGGAGAGGAATAACAAGCATTTCCTTCTCAAAGTTATGAGAGTTTTTTTGACATAGGGTCAATTGGTACCATAACTTTTAATGAGCAATTACATAAAGTTTAAATTGTTTGGATAACCCTAATAGCAAGAAGAAGAAGAAGAAGAAGAAGAAGAAGAAGAAGAAGAAGAAGAAGAAGAAGAAGAAAAACTAGATCTCGTTACGAGTAACGAGTAGGTCTTCCGTCCGATTTTGTTTTATGTGATACTTTGAATGAGATCCTAGTGAAACTAGGTTTTTTGTCTCGAGACCGGAAACGGACGAACGAAAGTGATTAATGAAATTAAAAGCTGGTTTTTTTTTTTATACATTTGCCTAGTGTACATCACTGTTTATCATGCTAGATGAAACACCAAAGACAATTGGTTAAACTTGTTAAAAAAATGAATTGATTGAACTCTTCTGGTGAGTACTGGAAGTGACGGTTGACAAAAGAAAACCCGTTAAACACATCTTCAATCAATTGTCTATCATTCATAAAAGTTCGTGTCTCAATCCCCTACAGTGACTAAAATCTCGCGGGTATCAACTTTGTAAAAAGGATAGGTACCTTAGATATTTCATATAACTCACCGAAAGTTGAATATGTTTGCTTATTTAACATATATAAGATTGTGATATGGTATACCGGTATTCATAACAAGAAAAAAAAATATTTTTAAGTGCTTTCGGTGACGACCGGAAGTGACGACGATTCAAACAAAATAATGTATATTCGGATACATACTTAGGGCTATAATCCCACAAAGTTTGGTTTTTCAAGTCTTTTGAGATCTCGTGGAGTCATTGTTTTTTTTTTGTCTCTTGACAGGAAATGGACAAACGAAAATGCTCAGTGAAAAACAAAGTTAGTATTTCTTGAACAAGTGACACTTGTAATTTATTGTTTATCAATTCTACTAAAATTGTCAAAAAAAAAAACAGTCCATTTTTCAAACAGCTTGATTTGTTTGAACCCCTCCGGTGAGGACCGGAAGTGACGGTTGACAAAATGAAAGCAGTTAAACGCATTTTGTATCAAATGTCTATATTAGTTTCGTGCATTGATTGCTTGACTTTCTGAGATCTCGTTGGTAAAATATTTAGTTAAAAAACGCTTTCTGGAATAAATGAGATATCTCACCGGAAGTCGAATTTTTTGTTTTTATTTAACATCGGATATATGATATACATGTATTAAAGGATTATTTCTTATATTTCAATTCTATATGAAACAAATTAAAAGCAAAAGAAAAAATAATTTTTGAAGTGCTTTAGGTGACGACTGGAAGTTAGGACGAACAAAACGAAATAGTTTAAATACATCAACAACTATAGATCTATAATCCTACAAAGTCTGAATGCTCAAGTCTTTATTTTTTTTTAAAATCTCAATGTCACAAGCTTTTTGTCGCGGGACAGGAAACGGACGACAGAAATGAACTATGAAAAAATGAAAAATGGATACTCGAGATATATTTTTATTCTATCAGTCTTGGAAATTTCACGAAAATCCATCGAGTCATCTCTGAGAAATCGTGTGTACAAAAAAGGGGAACAAAATTCGTACCCAATTTTCGGGCCATAATGAGCTCTTAAGAAAGGCTCCACTGGCGTAAAACAATAACAATAGGCACAACTTCGGACTATGGTCTACTTATCCTGAAAATTCAATATTCATATCTTTGATAGTTTTCGAGATGAAGCGTGCACAAAATGGGTCGTAAAAAATACTAAATCGGCGATAAATCGGTACCGAAAGTGACGTCGACAAAAGAATTTTAAAAAAAAGATAAATTCAGAACACTTTCAAGCATCTGTGAAAAAATGGTGTAAATCAGGTGCAGAGTTTCCGAGAAATCGCGTGCACAAAATTTGTTGAAAAAAAATAATAACTAGATTCGATCTCGTTACGAGTAACGAGTAGGTCTTCCGTTCAATTTTTAAACTATACGATTTAAATATCAATGAAATTTCAGAATTTCCCCCCAACCACTCCCTTTCAGATAATGTATACGATTGTCAATATCCTTTTAAATGCTTAACAAAGAGTTTTGCTTTTTCACATATTTAAAATTTTAGTCCCCTTAAATCCCTAATTACGTCATAAATGGGTGTGGTAATGAGTTTTTTCAAACTGATATTGTTATAATAAACAACTTTGTTTCTATAATGCATTACAAAATCTTGATCGTTTTAAAGGTATGTGTAAAAGACTTTATGAGTGTCTTGGCCCCTTTATTCTGGGGCCAGCCCTTTTTTGGAGATCATTCGAAAGGTCTCACGAATGCTAACATTTTTTGTTCGTACACCTATCTAAACTTGTTCATTTTTTATTTGGGGAGGGGGAAACAAATTAATATTTTAGGGGCCAATCCTCTAGATCCTAATGGGGACATACATTGGTGTTTTGATTATTGGAATCAATTAGAATCAACATTACATACATTTTCTTTTCTACAATGCTTAACAAAAATGTCTCCTTCATAAGATATATTGCGTCAAAGCTTAGGTACTTCGGCTCCTAAAAATCCCTACTTACGTACAAATGGGTGTGGGAATGATTTTACCTGATGGATATTGTTACGATCAACAACTTTGAAAAATACCAACAAATTTTTAATAATTCTTTATTATCTCCCCTTTAAAAAGGGAGTGGCCCGTCATTTGAACAAACTTTATTTCCCTTCACCCAGTGATGCTTTGTGCCAAGTTTGGTAGTGATTCCAAAGAAGAAGATAAATGTGAACTGAAAAGTTTACAACAACGCCAATTCCAACGCCAACGACAGACAACGGATAAATTTTGATCAGAAAATCTCACTTGAGCTTTCAGCTCAGGTGAGCTAAAATGTATAGACATGCATGATTGAAGGGAAATTTGATATGATAGATTTAGGAGGAGTTATGCCCCTTTTAATATCAAATCATTTGTTTATAAAATGCATAATGAGGGAAATACACAATGCTCAGAAAATTATTTCGATCCATTATTGTTTTTTTGTTCTTTTGTTACACTGTAACTGCCCGGAGTCTGACTAATAAAAAGAAATTACTAAATGGATAGTTAGATGTATTTTATTCACTTTCATGTACATCATATGTGAATCATAAGTGAGATTAAATACACATATATACATGTAAAAAAAACATGATGTGCAAAAATGTGTAGAGCTATAAACAGATGGTCCGTTACATCACTGAATAAATTTGTGTAGAGCTATAAACACACGGTCCGTTACATCACTGAATAAGTATAAACACAAGGTCCATTACATCACTGAATAGGTTTGTGTAGAGCAATAAACACATGGTCCGTTGCATCACGGAATAAGTTTGTGTAGAGTTAAAACCACACGGTCCGTTACATCACTGAATAAGTTTGTGTAGAGTAATAAACACACGGTCCGTTACATCACTGAATAAGTTTGTGTATAGTTATAAACACACGGTCTGTTACATTACGGAATAAGTTTTTGTAGAGTTTAAAACACATGGTCCGTTACAATACGGAATAAGATTGTGTATAGCTATAAACCACACGGTCCGTTACATCACTGAATAAGTTTGTGCAGATCTATAAACACACGGTCCATTACATCACGGAATAAGTCTGTAGAGAGTTATAAACACGTGGTCCTTACATCATGGCATAAGGTTGTGTAGATCTATAAACCCACAGTCCGTTACATCACTGAATAAAATTGTGTAGAGCTATAAACACACGGTCCGTTACATCACAAAATAAGTTTGTGTAGAGTTTAAAACACATGGTCCGTTACATCACGGAATAAGTTTGTGTAGAGCTATTAATAAACACGGTCCGTTACATCACTGTAAATAAGTTTGTGTAGAGCTATAAACTAACGGTCCGCTACATCATGGAATAAGTATAAACACACGGTCCATTACACCACTGTAAATAGGTTTGTGTAGAGCTATAAACACATTGTCCGTAACATCACTAAATACGTATGTGTAGAGCTATTTACACACGGTCCCTTATATCACTGACATCACTGAATAAGTTTGTGTAGAGCTTTAAACACACGGTCCGTTACATCACTGAATAAGTTTGTGTAGAGCTATAAACACAGGGTTCGTTACATAACGGAATAAGTTTGTGTAGAGCTATAAACACACGGTCCGTTACATCACTGAATAAGTGTGTTTAGAGTTATAAACACAAGGTCCGTCACATCACGGGATAAGTTTGTGTATAGTTATAAACACACGGTCTGTTACATTACGGAATAAGTTTTTGTAGAGCTATAAACACACGGTCCGTTACAACACTGTAAATAAGTTTGTGTAGAGCTATAAACACACGGTCCGTTACATCACTGTAAATAAGTTTGTGTAGAGCTATAAACACACGGTCTGTTACATCACTGAATAAGTTTTGTGTAAAGCAGACAAGAGCTATCAACACACGTTCTGTTACATCACGGAATACGTTTGTGTAGAGCTATAAACACACATGGTCCGTTTCATTACTGAATAAGTATAAACACACAATCCATTATATCACTGAATTAGTTTGCGTAGAGCTATAAACACACGGTCCGTTACATCACGGAATAAGTTTGTGAAGAGCCATAAACACACGGTCAGTTACACCACGGAATAAGTTTGTGTAGAGTTATAAACACACCGGCAATTACATTACTGAATAAGATGTGTAGAGCTATAAACACACGGTCCGTTACATCACGGAATAAGTTTGTGAAGAGTTATAAACACACAGTCTGTTACACCACGGAATAAGTTTGTGTAGAGTTATAAACACACCGGCAATTACATTACTGAAAAAGTTTGTGCAGAGCTATAAACACACGGTCCGTTACAACACTGTAAATAAGTTTGTGTAGAGCTATAAACACACGGTCCGTTACATCACTGTAAATAAGTTTGTGTAGAGCTATAAACACACGGTCCATTACATCACTGTAAATGAGTCTGTGTAGAGTTATAAACACATGGTCCGTTCCATTACGGAATACGTTTGTGTAGAGCTATAAACCACACGGTCCGTTACATTACGGAATAAGTTTTTGTAGAGCTATAAACACACGGTCCGTTACAACACTGTAAATAAGTTTGTGTAGAGCTATAAACACACGGTCCGTTACATCACTGTAAATAAGTTTGTGTAGAGCTATAAACACACGGTCTGTGACATCACTGAATAAGTTTTGTGTAAAGCAGACAAGAGCTATCAACACACGTTCCGTTACATCACGGAATACGTTTGTGTAGAGCTATAAACACACATGGTCCGTTTCATTACTGAATAAGTATAAACACACAATCCATTATATCACTGAATTAGTTTGCGTAGAGCTATAAACACACGGTCCGTTACATCACGGAATAAGTTTGTGCAGATCTATAAACACACGGTCCATTACATCACGGAATAAGTCTGTAGAGAGTTATAAACACGTGGTCCTTACATCATGGCATAAGGTTGTGTAGATCTATAAACCCACAGTCCGTTACATCACTGAATAAAATTGTGTAGAGCTATAAACACACGGTCCGTTACATCACAAAATAAGTTTGTGTAGAGTTTAAAACACATGGTCCGTTACATCACGGAATAAGTTTGTGTAGAGCTATTAATAAACACGGTCCGTTACATCACTGTAAATAAGTTTGTGTAGAGCTATAAACTAACGGTCCGCTACATCATGGAATAAGTATAAACACACGGTCCATTACACCACTGTAAATAGGTTTGTGTAGAGCTATAAACACATTGTCCGTAACATCACTAAATACGTATGTGTAGAGCTATTTACACACGGTCCCTTATATCACTGACATCACTGAATAAGTTTGTGTAGAGCTTTAAACACACGGTCCGTTACATCACTGAATAAGTTTGTGTAGAGCTATAAACACAGGGTTCGTTACATAACGGAATAAGTTTGTGTAGAGCTATAAACACACGGTCCGTTACATCACTGAATAAGTGTGTTTAGAGTTATAAACACAAGGTCCGTCACATCACGGGATAAGTTTGTGTATAGTTATAAACACACGGTCTGTTACATTACGGAATAAGTTTTTGTAGAGCTATAAACACACGGTCCGTTACAACACTGTAAATAAGTTTGTGTAGAGCTATAAACACACGGTCCGTTACATCACTGTAAATAAGTTTGTGTAGAGCTATAAACACACGGTCTGTTACATCACTGAATAAGTTTTGTGTAAAGCAGACAAGAGCTATCAACACACGTTCTGTTACATCACGGAATACGTTTGTGTAGAGCTATAAACACACATGGTCCGTTTCATTACTGAATAAGTATAAACACACAATCCATTATATCACTGAATTAGTTTGCGTAGAGCTATAAACACACGGTCCGTTACATCACGGAATAAGTTTGTGAAGAGCCATAAACACACGGTCAGTTACACCACGGAATAAGTTTGTGTAGAGTTATAAACACACCGGCAATTACATTACTGAATAAGATGTGTAGAGCTATAAACACACGGTCCGTTACATCACGGAATAAGTTTGTGAAGAGTTATAAACACACAGTCTGTTACACCACGGAATAAGTTTGTGTAGAGTTATAAACACACCGGCAATTACATTACTGAAAAAGTTTGTGCAGAGCTATAAACTCACGGTCCGTTACAACACTGTAAATAAGTTTGTGTAGAGCTATAAACACACGGTCCGTTACATCACTGTAAATAAGTTTGTGTAGAGCTATAAACACACGGTCCATTACATCACTGTAAATGAGTCTGTGTAGAGTTATAAACACATGGTCCGTTCCATCACGGAATACGTTTGTGTAGAGCTATAAACCACACGGTCCGTTACATTACGGAATAAGTTTTTGTAGAGCTATAAACACACGGTCCGTTACAACACTGTAAATAAGTTTGTGTAGAGCTATAAACACACGGTCCGTTACATCACTGTAAATAAGTTTGTGTAGAGCTATAAACACACGGTCTGTGACATCACTGAATAAGTTTTGTGTAAAGCAGACAAGAGCTATCAACACAAGTTCCGTTACATCACGGAATACGTTTGTGTAGAGCTATAAACACACATGGTCCGTTTCATTACTGAATAAGTATAAACACACAATCCATTATATCACTGAATTAGTTTGCGTAGAGCTATAAACACACGGTCCGTTACATCACGGAATAAGTTTGTGAAGAGCCATAAACACACGGTCAGTTACACCACGGAATAAGTTTGTGTAGAGTTATAAACACACCGGCAATTACATTACTGAATAAGATGTGTAGAGCTATAAACACACGGTCCGTTACATCACGGAATAAGTTTGTGAAGAGTTATAAACACACAGTCTGTTACACCACGGAATAAGTTTGTGTAGAGTTATAAACACACCGGCAATTACATTACTGAAAAAGTTTGTGTAGAGCTATAAACACACGGTCCGTTACAACACTGTAAATAAGTTTGTGTAGAGCTATAAACACACGGTCCGTTACATCACTGTAAATAAGTTTGCGTAGAGCTATAAACACACGGTCCGTTACATCACTGTAAATAAGTCTGTGTAGAGTTATAAACACATGGTCCGTTCCATCACGATATACGTTTGTGTAGAGCTATAAACCACACGGTCCGTTACATTACGGAATAAGTTTTTGTAGAGCTATAAACACACGGTCTGTTACATCACTGAATACGTTCGTGTATAGCTATAAACCACACGGTCCGTTACATCACTGTAAATAAGTCTGTGTAGAGTTATAAACACACGGTCCGTTACATCACGGGATAAGTTTGTGTAGAGCTATAAACATACGGTCTGTTACATTACAGAATAAGTTTGTGTAGAGCTATAAACCACACGGTCCGTTACATTACGGAATAAGTTTGCAAAGAGCTATAAACCACACGGTCCGTTACATTAGGGGATAAGTTTGTTTATAGCTATAAACCACACGGTCCGTTACATTACAAAATAAGTTTGTGTATAGCTATAAACCACACGATCCGTTACATTACGGAATAAGTTTGTGTAGAGCTAAATACCACACGGTCCGTTACATTACGGAATAAGTTTGTGTATAGCTATAAACCACACGGTCCGTTACATTACGGAATAAGTTTTTGTAGAGCTATAAACACAAGGTCTGTTACATCACGGGATAGGTTTGTGTAGAGCTATAAACCACACGGTCCGTTACATTACGGAATAAGTTTGTGTATAGCTATAAACAACACAGTCCGTTACATTACGGAATAAGTTTGTGTAGAGCTAAAAACACACGGTCTGTTACATCATTGAATAAGTTTGTGTAAAGCAGACAAGAGTTATCAACACACGGTCCGTAACATAACGGAATAAGTTTGTGTAGAGCTATAAACACACATGGTCCGTTACATTACTGAATAAGTATAAACACACGGTCCATTACAGCACTGAATTAGTTTGCGTAGAGCTATAAACACTCGGTCCGTTCCATCACGGAATAAGTTTGTGAAGAGTTATAAACACACGGTCTGTTACACCACGGAATACGTTTGTGTAGAGCTATAAACACACAGTCCGTTACATCACTGTAAATAAGTTTGTGTAGAGCTACAAAATGTATAAACACACGGTCCGTTACATCACTGTAAATAAGTTTGTGTAGAGCTATAAACACACGGTCCGTTACATCACTGTAAATAAGTTTGTGTGGAGCTATAAACACACGGTCCGTTACATCACTGTAAATAAGTTTGTGTAGAGCTATAAACACACGGTCCGTTACATCACTGAATGTTATAAATACACGGTCCGTTACATCACGGAATAAGTCTGTGTAGAGCTATAAACACACGGTCCGTTACATCACTGAACAAGTTTGTGTAGAGTTATAAACACACGGTCTGTTATATCACTGAATAAGTTTGTGTAAAGCAGACAAGAGTTATCAACACACGGTCCGTTACATCACGGTATAAGTCTGTGTAGAGCTATAAACCACACGGTCCGTTACATCCCGGAATAAGTTTGTGTAGAGCTATAAACACACGGTCTGTTACATCACTGAATACGTTTGTGTAAAGCAAACAAGAGTTATCAACACAGGGTCCGTTACACAACGGAATAAGTTTGTGTAGAGTTATAAACACACATGGTCTGTTACATTACTGAATAAGTATAAACACAAGGTCCATTACATCACTGAATAAGTTTGTGTAGAGCTATAAACACACGGTCCGTTACATCACGGAATAAGTTTGTGTAGAGTTATAAACACACGGTCCATTACATTACTGAATAAGTTTGTGTAGAGCTATAAACACCCGGTCCGTTACATCACTGAATAAGTCTCTGTAGCTAGAGCTATAAACACACAGTCCGTTAACCAACAGAATAAGTTTGTGTAGAGCTATAAACACACGGTCCGTTACATCACGAAATAAGTTTGTTTAGATTTATAAACACACTGTCCGTTACATCACGGAATAAGTTTGTGTATAGCTATGAACACGCGGTCCGTTACATCACTGTAAATAAGTTTGTGTAAAGCAGACTAGACTTATAAACACACGGTCCGTTACATCACGGAATAAGTTTGTGTAGAGCTATAAACACACATGGTCCGTTACATCACTGAATAAGTATAAACACATGGTCCGTTACATCACTTAATAAGTTTGTGTAGAGCTATAAACACACGGTCCGTTACACCACGGAATATGTTTGTGTAGAGTTATAAACACACCGCCAATTACATTACTGAATAAATTTGTGTAGAGCTATAAACACACGGTCCGTTACATCACGGAATAAGTTTGTGAAGAGTTATAAACAAACGGTCCGTTACACCACGGAATAAGTTTGTGTAGAGTTATAAACACACCGGCAATTACATTACTGAATAAGTTTGTGTAGAGCTATAAACACACGTTCCGTTACATCACTGTTAATAAGTTTGTTTAGAGCTATAAACACACGGTCCGTTACACCACGGAATATGTTTGTGTAGAGTTATAAACACACCGCCAATTACATTACTGAATAAATTTGTGTAGAGCTATAAACACACGGTCCGTTACATCACGGAATAAGTTTGTGAAGAGTTATAAACAAACGGTCCGTTACACCACGGAATAAGTTTGTGTAGAGTTATAAACACACCGGCAATTACATTACTGAATAAGTTTGTGTAGAGCTATAAACACACGTTCCGTTACATCACTGTTAATAAGTTTGTTTAGAGCTATAAACACACGGTCCGTTACATCACTGTAATTAAGTTTGTGTAGAGCTATAAACACACGGTCCGTTACATCATGGAATAAGTATAAACACACGGTCCATCACATCACTGAATAAGTTTGTGTAGAGCTTTAAACACATGGTTCGTTTCATCACTGAATACGTCTGTGTAGAGCTATTAAAACACGGTCCAATACATCATGGAATAACTTTGTGTAGAGCTATAAACACACGGTCCGTTACATCACGGAATAAGTTTGTGTAGAGCTATAAACACACGGTCCGTTACATCACGGAATAAGTTTGTGAAGAGTTATAAACATACGGTCCGTTACACCACGGAATAAGTTTGTGTAGAGTTATAAACACACCGCCAATTACGTTACTGAATAAGTTTGTGTAGAGCTATAAACACATGGTCCGTTACATCACGGAATAAGTTTGTGTAGAGCTATAAACAAACGGTCCGTTACACCACGGAATAAGTTTTTGTAGAGTTATAAACACACGACCCATTACATCACGGAATAAGTTTGTGTAGAGTAATAAATACACGGTCCGTTACGTCACGGAATAAGTTTGTGTAGAGGTATAAACACACGGTCCGTTACATCACTGTAAATAAGTTTGTGTATAGCTATAAACAAACGGTCTGTTACATTGCGGAATAAGTTTGTGTAGAGTTATAAACACACGGTCCGTTACATCACTGTAAATAAGTTTGTGTATAGCTATAAACAAACGGTCTGTTACATTGCGGAATAAGTTTGTGTAGAATTATAAACAAATGGTCGGTTACATCACGGAATAAGTTTGTGTAGAGTTATAAACACACGGTCCGTTACATCCCGGAATAGGTTTGTGTAGAGCTATAAACACACGGTCCGTTACATCACTGAGTAAGTTTGTGTAGAGCTATAAACACACGGTCCGTTACATCACGAAATAAGTTTGTGAAGAGCTATAAACACACGGTCCGTTACATCACTGAATAAGTTTTTGTAAAAAAGACTAGAGTTATAAACACACGGTCTGTTTCATCACTGAATACGTTTGTGGAGAGTTATAAACACACATGGTCTGTTACATCACTGAATAAGGATAAACACACGGTTCATTACATCACTGAATAAGTTTGTGTAGAGCTATAAACACACGGTCCGTTACATCACTGAATAAATTTGTGTAGAGCTATTAACACATGGTCTGTTACATCACGGGATAAGTTTGTATATAGCTATAAACACACGGCCTGTTACATCACTTAATAAATTTGTGTAGAGCTATAAACACATGGTCCATTACATCGCTCAATAAGATACTGGTATCCATCTCTTCAGGAAATATTTTGCTTGATTCCACCATACACTGTGTTGAATACTTAAAATTGAAAACCATGGTCAGGAATCCCGATGTTTGTATTCATTAGCATTCTTCATATCTAATGATAAAAAAAGAACAATAATATAACCTAAAGACTAAATAATATAAATTAATTAATAATTATCATTCAATTTATCTTTGCAATCCATTTTCATCACATTCAATTTCATATAAAGCAACAGTCAGCCATATTTTGATGATCACAAAGTGTGAAATTAACAGAAGTCAGTATTACAGTCCATGTGAATTATACACAGGTCGATTTCAGCTGCAGATGTTGAACAAATTGACAAACAACATGTGTGGTTTTGAGAGCAGACTAGATTTTTACAGAAACATTTACAACCTGTCAATATCTAAGATATCTCCATTCTACGACTGATGTTGAGCTAAATATGGCATCCCCAGCAGGACGGGGTCTATGGCATGCCCATCAGGACGGGGTCTGTGTTCATCTACAACAAGTCATTAATTAGCTGTTAATTGATCTAAATCATACAGAATATGTAACGATTTGTATGCAACTACACATAAAATTAAATAAAGACAGAGCTACATTTACAAATATGAATAACCTAATTACATTGACATATAATTTGATAGTTATGTATTGAATTAAATAAATTCTATCCATATGTACTCGTAACAAAACCAATCACAAATTAATTAACTAATTAGAAGAACATCTGACTGCACATCTTATCATGAAATACATTTATGACAAGGATAATTTCTATTTATTTTAGATAATAAACAATTAATCCCATTGACTGGTAGATACAGCTAACCCTGTAACAATGAGCTGTTTATATTGATAAACAATAACACATATAAACATGTCTTACATGTATCTTATTGACTGATAATTAACACGGACTGTGTGTCTTAGTTATCTATATCTAATTAATGTGAATGATAATGACTCAGACTTACCTGTCAGAGCGTCCTGTCTGGTGATATACCTGTAGACACACACCTTGTTTTTCTCCCCGACCCAGAGACGGTGAGTGTTGACATCATAATTCAGGCTCCATGGTACATCAATATATTGTGATTTTGTCTGTATATGTGACAGGAACTGACCGTTTTTATCCAACATCTGTACTGTTTTGGTTATTCCATCACACACCAGGATGTGTGACAGCGCGTCAGTGCAGATTCCACGTGGCCTTAGTCCTGATCCTGATGGAGGTCCTGTGTAGGTGAAACGATGTCTTCCTCCATGCTCTGTCACCACTACAGCACCAGACAAAATTTCAGACACCACGACATCCCCATTGTTGTTCTCTGTTATGTACCAAGGTCTACTATACAGTCCCCGCCCTGTGTTGTCGTTCTGTATGGTTTGTGTCAGTTGTCCGCTCTGGTTGTACCGGGTTACCTTGCCTGTCACTGTATATCTATAACACATCCCGACCAGTAGATCCCCAGTGGACGGGGACCAGTACACACACCGTGGTTGCCATGTAGAGTCTTTTCTCTCTATAAATCGGGTGGTGGTTGTTTTCATATCCTTTGACAGTTTGTTGATGTTAAAATTCCTATCTATATAAATCAGTTCACTCTCACTGTTCACTGTGTGTAATCCTGCCTGAAATAAGAGGTAGATATCATAACTACATGAATCCTTCACACGATGTAGAGGGACACCTGTTGTGTCTGTCAAGATGAGTTTTAATCCATCACTGACCCAGACCCGGTCTGATGTCACACAGGAAATGTGACAACAACGAACAACATCTGTCATTGTGATAGAGTGAAGTAACTCGGCGGGTGACATCAGTTTCAGCAGACACTGGTTTCCTTTCTGTGGTGAATCTGTCCCTGGGGTTGGGATTCCACTCAGTAACTCCATTACACGACTTTGATCTACAAACATCAAACATAGAGTTCTAATCCTGTATTGTTACATGGAGTATATTAAGTTCATTCATTACTCTGAAGAAACAATTATCAAACTATTTAACTACTTAAAATTAATTCCTCTTGTATAACTTATTTTCATATATATCCATGATAATGTTTGCATCTTCTTGTTTAAATAAGTTTGAGTAATAAACTACATAATATGTATTATGTTAACATGTACATACTTGTAATAATGAATAACAATTACATTGATATATAACTAATATATGAATTACAATCACAATGAAATAGATATACACTGAATTAACAATTTAATATGACTTGTGTGATAAAACAAAAATGATAAAGGTATACTTAGATCTCATTGAAACATGTATGATACCTAACACATATATACTACATCAATGATAATGACTCAAACTTACCTGTCAGAGCGTCCTGTCTGGTGATACACCTGTAGACACACACGATGTTGTCCACCCGTGATACAACCCAGAGACGGTGAATGTTGACATCATAACTCAGGCCGTGAGGTCTACCCATCTCTTGTGATATTGTCAGTAGATGTGACAGGAAGTGACCGTCCTTATCTAACATATGTACTGTTATGGTTTTATCATCACACACCAGGATGTGTGACAGCGCGTCAGTACAGATTCCAAGTGGCTCTAGTCCTGATCCTGATGGACGTCCTGTGTAGGAGAAACGATGTCTTCCTCCATGCTCTGTCACCACTACAGCACCAGTCCCACTGTAATAGTCAGACACCACGACATCCCCATTGTTGTTTTCTGTTATATAGTGAGGTACACTATACAGTCCCCGTCCTGTGTTGTCATGTTGTATGGTTTGTGTCTGTTGTCCGCTCTGGTTGTACCGGGTTACCTTGCCTGTATGTTTGTCATGCATCCCGACCAGTAGATCCCCAGTGGACGGGGACCAGTACACACACCATGGTTCCCATGTAGAGTCTGTTCTCTCCATAAATGTGGTGGTTGTTTTCATATCCTTTGACAGTTTGTTGATGTTATAATTCCTATCTATATAAATCAGTTCACTCTCAGTGTTCACAGTGTGAAATCCTCTATCATAACAAATACATGAATCCTTCACACGATGTAGAGGGACACCTGTTGTGTCTGTCAAGATGAGATTGTTCCAATTACTGACCCAGACCCGGTCTGATGTCACACAGGAAATGTGAAAACAACGACCAACACCTGTCACTGTGAGAGATTGATGGAACTCAGGAACAGACGTCAGTTTCAGCAGACACTGGTTTCCTACGCGTCGGTTTCCTCTCTCTGTGATTTGGATACTCAGTGACTCCATCACATCCTCCTTGTTGAGTGACTCAGTCATGGAGAGCTGGCTGGTGTGGAGTATAGGATGTATCTGGGGGAGGGCTGCCTTTATGGAGGAGAGGAATTGTAGCGGTCTGATTACTCTCCTCTGTTCATATATGTATAAATATCTCTGTAGGCTGACAATACGTACGATCATTTCTTTCTTCTGTTTTAAACATCTGTGTTTGAAATCAAAGTCACAGAACACATTACACATGAAATCGTTTTGTATATAGTCAATGAGATGATTCAGTGTCTGGGCCTTTGTTAACATCTCTGAATGATAGAGAGAGAATTCTGTGCGACAGGTTTTGAAATCAGTTTTTATTCGTGGCAGGAGAACAGGTCTGTAAAAGAGAGCCTCACTTCTGATGGTGTGAATGGTTCCTCTGTGTTGTTGTCGCGTTTTGTTATAGGATGTTGTAATAACTAATTGTTGGTGATTTCTATGTTGTGTGCAGTGGTAACAGACAGGAACTTGACACGGTTCACAGTACTTTCTATAAACATGGCTAGGATGTCTCACACAGATCTCTTGTGTTGGGATGTAGTTGATCTTATCACGGTGTGACACAACATCGTGGTCAATTGTTTGGAGGTCTTTTACATGGTTTTCTTTACACTGGGGACACAGATCACATGGACACGATACACAATAGTACTCTGTGTCCCCCGGACACTTAGAACACTGATGTACTTTACATGGAGTACTTGCTGTTTCCATTGTGTGTAGGGGCTAGATCTCAAAATCACAACCTGTTCAATAAAAAATAAAGTATTTTAAATGAAGTCAACCACATTCTATCCACATATAACTATCATATTTTTTATCAAATGTTTTCATTTAAAGTATGTTTCTTTAATGTAATAATATATCATTCCTACAAAGATAATAATGATTCATATATATAATGATTCATCAATATGGCTCTGGTTACAAAAAGACTCGAATTGTTAAAGAAATGGCACAAAAAGAATATGATTGACATGAGAGAGAGAGAGAGAGAGAGAGAGAGAGAGAGAGAGAGAGCAAGAGCACTCTCTCTCTCATTCTCTCTCTGACCTCTGTTACAGATTAAAATGTGAATTTTACAGATTAAAGTGTGAATTTTACAGATTAAAGTTTAACATTTACAGATTAAAATGTCAATTTTACAGATTAAACTGTGAATTTTACAGATTAAAGTGTAAAATTTACACTTTAAGTGTAGAAAATAAAAACAATGTGAAGTGTATATGTGGCACTTATACGCTTCCGTATCATTCAGATATCTGCAACCACCCCCCCCCCCCCCCCCTACAATCTTTATTCAATGTTTTCAATTTTTCAGAGAGGAAATTGACTTGTAGTACTGAATTCTTCGTAATTCATCTCGCTGTATTTCAACTAAACTTCGTAACTCTTTTTTCTCTCTATTTCTTTCCATTTATTGTTTTTTACCATATTATGTGTCAAGTCTTTTATTAAGTCGTATACCCGGTGATATTTTTACCCAGTTAAAACAGCCGACTTTCTTCTTTAATTTCAGATCTTTATCATGTCATATTTCTTTTTGCTAAACGGTTGGCTGAATTTTGTTAATGGGTTGTAGGTGCGATTTTGCATTCTTAACCTAATTTCAAAGTTTTATATCTGCAATGAATTAAATACGTCGTGTGTTTTCGTGCTAAACAAAAAGCTTCAACTCTAATTTTCTTTGTAAATGTGAAGGATTAAAAATGGACTCTTAAAACTATGTCCAGAAATGTGTTTGTAAATTGTGTATCGGACAAAGATTTTGATACAAACAAAACCTAATTTTTTGTCATGTTTTTGTAAATCATGTGCCCTTCTTCAGTTCTGTGCTGTTTGCCTCTCTATGCCGTTCTCTCTCTTTATGTCGTTGACTGTTTAATAAGAATATTTCATCAATATACTAAGAGAAAGAATGTTTCTAAACAATATGTAATGTGCTAATGAAAAGAATGTAATACCAAGAGTAGTATTTATGGGTAACTTTGAGTCCCGTATCAAGGATTAATTTCATTATAATAAAACGAGTAATTTCTATTATCATTGGCATCTGCAGTAATGTTAAGGCGTCCCGATGCTGAAATACGGCTGGAAAACGATATTATTTGAATAATCGCAAAAATACTTTGACCGGGGGTATTTCTTAAAATCTATGTTACATTTATTGACACCGATGTTAAACATTATATTGGATGAATTTTTGTGACGTCATATGTACTTTGTAATCACGTGATGAGCGAGTCCTAATAATGCAAATGATCTATTTAAATCGTATCGGCGCAGGTGATTAATGACATTCAATCATACATATTTTTAATTAATTTAGTTAATTATGACGTCATATCGTATGGAGTACCGACAAATTTACGTTCTACATATCGCTACAAAATCCATCGGGAAGCCTTAACATGCCCGTGTCCTGAAAGCTATTGCAGTGGTTAGATAAATATGATGCATAAACTATTCCAGCATGCGTTATCATTTTCTTAATTCAATCAATAACATTTAATGTCGTTAATTATGATTAACAATAAAGTTTTATAAATTCTAATATGATTAATATATTTGTGTTCATATGCATGATTCGGTGGCATAATATAATTTTCTTAATTTAGTTAATAACATTTATGGTCTGTAAAACTGCTGATAAATGTATGCTTTTGCGCATACTCTGTTATAATAATTTACAACAATGTTTTATAATTTTCAATATGATTATTATATTTGTTTTCATATGCATAATTTTGTGACATTTTATTTGCATAATTAAACATTAGGGTGGTTGAATGGACATCTCTCTTTCATATTGCTATCCTCTCTCTCTCTCTCTCTCTCTCTCTCTCTCTCTCTCTCTCCTTTTATTCCTAATATTTAAATAATGCTTTAACTGTGCACTGTTATTATAGGTTCTTCTCACCCTTCTCTACATTCAGTTCTATTTTGAAATATCGAGACATCATACTTGCTGCCTATATTCTAGAAGTGACTGAATACGTCACCTGTTTACCTAAAATGATGCGAATATTTCAAATGACTTTAAACCGAAAGGTGTGTTTAAGGAAGAATATATTTTAAGAATAAAAAAATTAAAAGCGATGAGTCTGTCTTTAAAAAAATTGCACTCAATGTAGTTAAAGTACTGTATTATATACATCCATTGTTATGTAAATTTATAATGATTATAAGTGCATCAGGGTAAGAGAGATACTCGTGTGTATATTTGTTACTTTCATCTTTTATCTACCGGTGTCATTGTTTCTAATATTTTGTTATTCAGGAATTTGTACACTGAATCAACAGTTTTTTTCTCATATTCAATATAGTTTAAAGTTAACATCTTCATTACATTATTTTTTTTTCTAAACATAGATTGTTATCATAATTATGTATGTTAAAAACATCGTAACAAAGGAATAAAGATGCAAACAGTGTCTCCTGTTTTCTTCGTTCTATCATATACATACTCGAGTGACGACATCAATAAGAGATCAGTTAAGACTACATGACATATATGAAACTAACATTGTTTTACAAATTGTGTTAATTTTGTGTCAATCAGTTTACGTTACATGCAGCGCAATGTTTAGTTGCCCGCATGTCAAAAAAGTTTGGACAACTAAACGCTTCGAAATTTTTCATGTTTACATGAATTTTAGCAAATACAGTCAAAACTGCCGTAGCGGTCACCCCTATTAAGCAGTCACCTTTCGTATGCAGTCACTTTATTTCCTCCCGATGAAAAATCCTATATAATTGCCCTCTAAAGAGCGGTCACCTGTCTAACGCGGTCAGCGGTCATCGTATTTTGATCCGAAACTGTACAGTCGACATGCATTAAGCGGCCATTTTGGCCGGTCACATGATTTACACCCGGGGATTTTAAACATGGTTTCCAAATGTCGGGTATAAATGTAAACAATAATTATACGCTTGAGGAGAGAGAAACCAAATTAATCGATGTATTTATAATACATAATTGACATATCAGATAGGAATGGGAATCAAGTGAATTGTTTAAACACGTATTAACAATATGTTTGTTTTATAAACATGAATGATATACAGGTGTCAAAAATGTCCGCGGCGAGGCAAGAGTAAATTGCTTGATTTAATAGTATGATTTTGAGTTCAGATACGGTCGGTTAAAAACGTGATTGTTGATTTGTATTAACAGTGTTTGTTTTCTAGATATACGGTACTCATGAAAATAGTGTTAGTGATATAATTGTGAAAATGTCGGCAACAAGGTTTTACCACGTAGTGACGTTTTTGAATGATTTAAAGAAATATAAAAATTGCATGCACATTGCATTGTTGTGTATTTCTACTTATTTGTAAATATAATAGATACTATAAAAACATCAAATCAATTGTTTTATTATCATTTTGATACATTATGCTAAATATCAAGTATATAATTGAAATAAAATTGAATAATTGTTCTAAAAATGGATTTGATGTTGGCAAATTCACAAGTCTCTATTCAAAGGTCACCTCTGTTAAGAGGTCACTTTGGGTGCCTCCCGCAGGTGACTGCTTAATACAAGTTTGACTGTACATGTGTTGTTTATACAACAATTTCAAAAATGCATGTATTTTTTTCTCAGGGGTATTTCTTAAAAAACTGAAAACCTCCATTATTTTTAAAGAAATGAACAAACTAATTTACTTAGTAATTTTAAGGGCGGGCATGAGGGGTCGTTATTGATAATCATTGACAATTTAAATAAATGGATTAGGAGAAGTGGGTTGGGAGAAATAGTTAATGACATTTCGTCAAAGGGAAGTTGAGTGAAAAGGAGTTTACTTATTCTAGAATTTGTAGAAAGAAAAGTTTAAATAACATATATGTAAGTTTTTTCCAAAAGAATTTGATTTAAAAATATAAAAAGGAATGATATTTTGTCATCATTTATTTTTTTATTCGCATTCACCCCTGAAGTGTCATTTTTATCAGTCTATCAGAAAAATTGTCAACCGCTATTGGTCTCTTTATAATTGTTACATTTTTTAAAGTGTTTTGTTCAAGCTGGATGCAATTGTATGTTCAAATATTTCTTTTAATCAATCAGTACTTTCACTGGATTAATATTCATGTCATAAATTCAACAAGTAAAACTCATTTCTACTTACAAGATAATGTAGTGCATATCAATGTTGACTTTCTAAAACAAACTTAGGTAAGGTGCTAATTTAATGCGTACACTGACAACTTGCAAATTCACGCTTGTACTTTAAAATTCATTTCTCCGCATAACTTATAACAATGAAATTTACCTCACAATTCACATGCTCTGGTTTACACGCTTGTATTTTTGAAATCTGTGTTCGCCTCTCGCTCATATTTCAGACCAAGGTATTGCTTTCTAAAGCAGGTGTAACCAACTTTAAGTTTCTCATAAAATACGTTTTACTGACAATGTTTTATGTGTAAAAATGAATATATGAATTCCCCAATGCATATCTCTCTCTCTCTCTCTCTCTCTCTCTCTCTCTCTTTCTCTCTCTCATGTTAAGGCCATGAACTGCATTATAATGTAAGGGATGTATAGTGCATGATTTCAGTAACTAAACAATGAGCATGTGTCTTTGCATTTCAATTCAGGTTTTATTTGTTGGTTTTCCGAGGGTATTAGAAAGTATTGCTTGTAATCATTTTGACAGTAGACACTTTTAACATGCACTAGTAAACACGCTTGTACTGTTGAAATATGTAAATTTGTTTCTCCTGTTTAACCAATGTACCTGTTTCCGTATCGGGTAGAACTGGATGTTGGTTTTTGGGAGTTGATTTTAATCAACTCTCCTATGCAGTTACTCTGGCAAACCGGAAATGAAACAGTGTTTGGGCCAAAGCACAAATCAGCATCGCCGACAACATACAGTTCTAATCGATATACTCCATGTAGTGTATTCTTAAGACTTGTTTACAAGGAAACTTATCCATGGATACCTTGTAAATTGTCAGATTTTAAATGGTACGAACAATTTAAATATTAATTGTAGTTGGACATTGTATGTATTCCTATGCTAGAGTTCAATATAGTCTTGTTCAACCAGACGCTCGACTGTCTCCGTAAATCTCTCTTGCTTGTCGGATATTAACGACGATAGCCGAACGTCGATCTGGTGGAACGAGACTAGAATTATTTAATATTGCCTGAATCCATGCAATTTTCAATTTCAATTTCAATTACTGATACGCAATTTGGTGGAATTAATTGTCTTTAGTTTTAATTTTCAGTAACAACTGAGGACAGTATTATCATGAGTCCTGGTATATCGATATTGTGGGTTTTACCAAGGTATTACTTTTCAGCTTACATCACACGGGTTTCGTCTGAATTAGTTATATCGCAATGCGTTATAGAGCGTAGCGCGATTACTGGCATATAATTTAACAATCAGGTATAGACTATGTGAAGAGAAAGCGACAATCGCAATGCCAATGTTACTTACCAGGGGAAATATGAAGATTCACATTTTATATTAAGGAGTAAAACATAAACGGATCACATAATTTGGACTGTCCATTTGATAGATATTCTTTTAAACCTTTTAAAAAATATATCATCAATGTAGTAAAGGAGAGCATAATTCCAAACAATATGTATTGTTATATTCAGTAGGATATTCTCACTATATAACTCTATATAGACGAATAGTCAATAACTGTGATATTCGCTCGTCCGAAAAAATATTGACCGGTCATTATTTTTTTTATATTGACCGGTTGGGAATAATATCTAGAGAACATTCCCTCTATTTCAAAAAATCGCCTCTGATTTGTTGATTCGTAAATGATGACATAAATAACTCTTCGCGACTCCAAAACAAGATGACGTCATAATAGACAGTCAGTCAAGGAGAGTAAACTGTAGCGCCGTCGAGCGGTTACGGCATTACTAATTCATATAACTGTAAAAAAAATCCTTCCTTTGGGTATAATTCTTGAGTGAAAAGTCCAAGTTGTATTTTGCAATTTATTTACATTATTTCCATATTTGATATTGTCACAAAATAAATCCAAAAAGAAGCACTGATTATATCTACATAATAACAACATGTCTAACTCTAACTATATCGCTCTGTGACCCTCGCACCCTTATATACACATAGGGTTGCTCATTAAGAGCAGCCGCCTTAATCAGGTCACATTATATAATAACGGTACATCGGTTGCTCTTCGGGAGCAACGGGTTTACAAATAAACATATGAAATAGAATGATGATATATGATAATAATTAAACTGAATATAATTTATGGCGTTACAACTTCCCCCCTCTTAACTTTTGGTTCCATACAAAAGGTATTTATAAGCAATAAATATAAATAAAAGAAATATCTAACGTCAGTGTTCTTCTTAAATAACATATAAACAAATAAATAAGACATATCACACAGATAAATTACACAAGTTCAAAAATTTACAAATAGTTATTTACAAACAGTTCATATTTACAATGTCAATATTTACACGGAAAAGTCTCCTCTCATCTCCCGGATGTTCCCTTTACGCAAGCACTCGGCAACGTCTTTCGCAATTTCACTAAACACGCTTCGGAAGTCCACATCTTCGGGATTTACGTACTCGGAATAGATGATTTGTGAGGTTCGGCTTACTTCCGTTCGTTCATCTGGGTGCGTTGTAGTAACTTTATTGATGACAAAACAAACTGAAGATCTCGTTACAGTAACGTCTCTGTGAGTGTCCATTTCACTGTCACTAGCGGAAGAGTCGAGTAAACGGTATTCTGTTTCAGGTGTGTGCTCATCAACAGCGTCTTCTTCTGTATTTTCTAGAAGTTCGTTTACAAAGCTGTCCGACGGAATCTCGAGGGAGCTTACCGACACATCGTCCAGGAAGTTCCATTCATTACTATGGGCATGATCAGACGCTCTAGGAGATTCCTCTGTCTTCATGGCGAAAGTGGTCTCATTCTCATCCGACTATATGTTTTCATACTGATCACTAAGCACATACACAGGTTTACGCGCTTCTCCGTAGCTCTAGCTCTAGCTCTAGCGGTTGACCGTATACTTTTTATCTTCCATGGCACATTTCAGGTCTTTTTCCCCTAGTTTGTGGATAACTCTGTAATGTCTCTTCAAATTGAAGCTTCGCACAACTGTTCTTTGGCAAAAACTACACTTCAACTAGTCTATTTCATCCTTATGCTGCTCTTTAATATGCAAATTCAAACTACTAATTCTGGAGAAAGTCCGGCCACAAATTTCACATCTCATAGTCTCTAATTTTCTCTATATCGCAATGGTTTTCGTATAGTCCGTCCATGTCTCGTCTGAACAATCTTCTGGGTCGGGGTATTCTGGGGTGTCTCGTCTTTGGGTCCTCCTTCTGATTCGGAATCTGATTGGCTGGCGGCTGTTGACGGGGCCCCGGGTGGAAAGTTAAGCGGCATCTTCAAACGGGTTTGTCTCCGTCCACTGGCTGTTGCGAGGCGATGCGTGACGGGTACCTTCTGCTGCTGGGCGCTTGTTTATTCGGTATCGCTTCTCGCCGGGTATTGTTTATTCCCTCTATACGGTTTGATATTGTCGGAATGCACGACCACGGACTTTGAATTTTGGGAGTGTTTAATTGAAACAGTATATCACTTAGTCTCTTTACAATAAGCCAGGGTCCTGTCCATTTTCGTGCTAACTTTGTTTTACATCCAACAGTAACTTTGGGCTGGCTTCGCCGAACTAAATCTCAAATTTCATAATTAATATAACGCACATTTCGATCGTAAACGCGTTTTTGTCTCAAAGCACTTTGTTTAGTTTCACTTCTCACAATTTCATACATTTCACACAAACATTTTTCTAAATGACGCACATATTCCGCTTCATTTTTGTACACAGTTATATCATCACTATCCAAATTTTCTGATATAAGATTCACAGGTAAAGTCATTTATTCACCAAATACCATTTTATAAGGCGTCATTCCTGTGGACTCGTGTATTGTACTGTTGTACGCAAACACAATTCCATCAATGAATTTATCCCAGTCTGGTTGATTCACTGAAATGTACTTGGATAAGATTTCCTTGATAGTTCTGTTCAATCTTTCAATCATTCTGTCGGATTGAGGATGATACGACGTTGTACGGGTTTTGTTTATTTGCAAAACTTTGCACATCTCTCGGAATAACTGACTTTCGAACTGAGCACCTTGATCAGAATGTATTTCTTGGGGGCACCCGTAGCGTTTAATCCATCCTTTAAACAAAGTTTCTGCCACTGTTTCAGCGTCAATGTTTCTCAAGGGAAATATTTCCATGAATTTGGTAAAATAGAGATCACAATAATATATGTAAATCATTCATTTACTTAGGAAATGGTCCAGCTATATCCACTCCAATTCTCTCGAATTTAACACCGCTCAAATTACTTTTTATATAGCTTCTCTTATTTCTATGTGGGTTTTTCCTTTCTTCACAAATATCACAAGAAGCAATGTAATCCTGGACATATCGTCTTAAATGGGGCCAGTAATAATTACTTCTGATGAGCTTATCAAAGGTGCGTCGTACACCTAAATGTCCGGCAGTTACAGCGTCATGGAAATTCCACATTACAACATCACGTAACTTCTGAGGAACAATAATCTGTAATCGTTCACCATTATATTCCATCCATTTAAAGCATAATACCCCTTCGTTCACAGTCAACAACTCCCAACGAGAGTATAAAAATTTGCTCTCAAAGCCTAAACTTGAGATAGAATCTATAGCTGGCTCTATAGCTCCTCTTTCCACTTAAGAATGGGTGATATACTTCCGTCGTCTAACTGATGTTCTCTAATACTTGATAAACTCAGTGATTTATCCGGCTGTTCCTTGGGTTTGGCTCGTAACGGACGATTTGGAACACGCTTTGACGTCTTATGTGGTTGTACGGTATCACTTGAATAACAGGCAATAGGTATCTCATCCGGATCTTAGAAAAGTGTTTTAATAGCACATACATAATCACAAGATTGAACATCTTCTCCGTTCGTTGATATACGCAAATCTTCTATGTGATAGTATTTTTCTTCATCCGTCGCCTCTGTCACATTCAATGTGCACTGTTTACACTTCCCATTTTTATTATTCATCCTAGTCAAACCATCTGCATTTCCGTGTCTTTTTCCTGGTCTATGCTGAATCTAGAAAGTATATGAAGCTAATTGTTGAAGCCATCGAGCAATCTGTCCATCCGGTTCTTTAAACTTATGTAACCACACTAGCGATCCATGATCTGTCCTCAGGATAAATTCTCGTCCAATCAAGTAATGTTTAAAATGTTTGATAAAATAAACGAGCGCTAACATCTCTCGTCGCGTGATACAATAATTCCTTTCAGATTTTGTTAGTGTACGACTCCCGTACGCTATCACTTTTTCTTTTCCGTCCTGAATCTGTGACAATACTGCTCCTATCGCATCATTGCTAGCATCAGTATCCAGAATAAAGCGTCCTCCATTCACATCTGGATAACTAAGAATTGGTGCACTCACTAATGTTGATTCAAGGTGAATAAATGCTTCATCACATTTTACAGTCCAGTTCCAAGGAGTGTTCTTGCTAGTAAGTCCGTGAAGACACTTTGCAATTTTAGCAAAGTCTTTGATGAATCGTCTATAATAAGACACAAATCCTTGAAAACTACGCAACCTTGTTACACTCTGAGGAATTTTCCAATCCATAACAGCTCTCGTCTTACTAGGGTCTGTTTTAACTCCTTCTCTAGAAACAATGTTTCCTAAGAAAGCACTTCCTGCTTAAAAAAACTACATTTCTTGGCTTTCAGTTTCAAGTTAGCATTTTCAAGTCGATCAAATACTAAACTCAAGTTTCTTAAATGTTCCTCAAAATTTTTGCTATACACTATTATGTCATCTAAATACAGGACTGCGACATGCCACTGCAATCCTCGTAAGGTATGTTCTATCGCTCTCTGGAAAGTAGCAGGGGGGCATTGCATAATCCAAACGGCATGACTGTATACTGATACAATCCTCCACGAGGGATTCCGAATGCTGTTTTCTCCTTGTCGCTGTCTCGCATAGGAATTTGATGATAAGCCATATTAAGATCCAGCGATGTAAACCAACTAGATCCAGATGATGCGTCTAAATCTTCAGCAATTCTCGGAAAAGGGATAAGCATCTTTTATTGTTGGAGCATTCGAGCGCCGATAATCCACGCATAATCTCCAGGTTTTGTCTTTCTTTTGCACAAGTACAAAGGGAGATGACCAAGGACTGATTCTTCAATCAAACCTTCAGTTTTTAATTTATTTATTTCCGCATCCAATATGTCTCGTTTGAATATAGGTACTCTTCTTACAGGTTCTCTAAATGGTTTCTCATCATTCAAATTGATTTGATGTTCTCCAACATTTGATCGCTGTAAAGGCATCTCGGGGTCGGCAAACGCAGATTTACGATTAAGTAAAAACTGCTTAAATTTCTCTGCTTGCTCTGGTGTACGATTTTCACATCCTTCAAAATACATCTCTCTTAAAAATTCGGGAATATCTTTAGACTTATTCCCAGTTTCCACGTTGCACAACATTGAATTCGGCAACTCGTCACTGACAAAATCAACGCATGTCACTAATGCAATTTCTGTGTTTTCATAGACAAAAACGTCTTTGTCCCCGGGTTAAAAACATGCACATAAATCTCACTATTTTCTGTATTAACTTATACTTGTTCAATCACAAGTCCAGGTGTGTTGACAAATTTCATCAGCGGTACTAATATAGCCTCCTTCATATTAGTACTAGGAATCACCTTAGATTTGATCACAGCTTCATGTCTCGATGGAATTACAATACTATCCACTGAGCGAACACGACAGCTTGTCTCTTTATCCTCACTCGTGTGCACACATTTAATCATCAGATTTTGATTCCTGTAGTCCTAGTGACATTCATATTTCATCATAAAGTCTTTTCCAAGCAGGTTACATTTCACGCCGCCCACAAAAACTAAGAAATAAATATCTTTCTTTCCAAACGTTAAAATCATATTAGCTGTCCCAATTACGTTTAATGGTCTTCCATCTGCAGTTTCAAATTGTTTCCGCACTTGCTCCAGTACAGGTCTGTTCTGTGGAAGAATACTTAAATAAACTTCCTCAGAGATGAAAGTATTTGCCGCACCAGTGTCGATTTTCCACTCAACTGCTGTCCCCTCGACTAGACCCTTAACTCTCATATCAGACTCTCCAACGTCTTCTAAACAAGATTGAGTTGTGAAGTCGGGTTGCTTTTCTGCTTGTTCAAAATCGGTTTGCTTTTCATGAGTTTGCGTTTCCGCAAATGCCATGTGATGTTTCACATGATCATCCTCCGTACTAGGGCTATCTTGTGCGTTGACCGACGCATGGCCTAGTGCCTCGATCGACTTTGGTTTAACTGCTGATCCCTGGTTCCCGAATAGTTGGCATATCGTTTTCCGTACCTCAAACCATTGTTGGAACTATAATTGTTAGACAGTCTCTTCTTAGGACAATTCCGCATTAGGTGTTGAGACGATTTACACTTGTAACATCTCTTTGCTGCATTGTCAGTGTTTCGAGATGTTCCTTAACCAGCATATCGTCTATCATCAACGCTGTATACCGGTGGCTGATAATCTTTCCTAACCTGATATCTCTTATTCTCTGTAGAACGAATGAACTCGTCTTGCATAGCAGCGGTCACTGCATCGTCCAATGCTTTTGGGCGCGTTCGTTTTACCGCAAGCCGGAATTCTTCACTAGCACTACAGTTATCCAGGAATGTCTTCATTGAGCTTTCTAGCACATATTCTCTATTCTCCGGATAAGCACGTCGATACAAGTCTTGTATAGCTTGGCCTAGATCCCGGAATGTCTCTTTGTCTTGTTTCCGTCGTAACTTTGCCTCGGCGATGTAACTCTCCTTAAGCGCTGTATGTCCGAATCTTTGGTTCAGTGCACTTTTTAATAACTGGTTGTTTCCAACAGTATTTTCCGGAAGCCCGTATGCAAACGCTTCAGCTTGATCCCTTAAAGTTGTTAGGAGAATACGCGTCATACGATGCTCAGTCTATTAATTTAAACTGGCCACATTTTCAAAATATCGAATAAATTCACCCCATATGATAGTTCCATCTCCTTTGAAAGTGCGTTTGATTTGAATATGAACATCCGAATGTACGGCTGGTGCTCCACGTGTCACTTTTGTAGAATCCGCGGGCGAAACTAGGTTAGTACGTGTCCGTCGCCTTGAAGTTTTTATTACTGGCTGCACTGAGTCTTCGTAATTTGCTACTCGCTTACTGCAAATTTTCCATAACACACTCAAGGAAATAACACTTGTGAACATAAGCACAACCACAATTTGAAATTCTCGCGTAAATCTAATTACGAGATATGACGGCCACAGTTTGTAAAATCCAGCAATCGCAGATACACATCCTATTATAAAAATAATCCAGAATGTTACAAATTTTCTCCATCTTTGGTCATTGTCGTTTTCGTAAACACTTAAATCCATTTCAGGAGATATCGGCGATGGAAATTCTGGCGTCTGACACACTGGTGGATCCATATTCTCGAAATCCGTAAATAGATTTCTCCGCGCTGTTCAAGTTATTGGCGCTCTCGGTGTTATGGGGGTCGTTAATGTATCCATTTTCACTTTCTTTCGCAATAAATTCAAACATCACATATGCAATTTGTTAATTAATAATTTACAATTTCCTCCGGAAATGCTTTTACTCTGCATTTACAACATGGGCATTTGTAAAAGCAAATATCAACTTTATCTACTCGTTTGATGCAATTAAAGTTTTCTTTTCGGTTGAACATCAAGTAAACAGCTAAGGCACTCTTTGTGGGCAAATAGATCCATCCGTCCCACAATCATACGATGTCCATTTTCATCGAAATCAACCACATTCACAAATCTTTGTCTTTGCACCGAATCTCCTGGGTTTAATTTCATGGTTACAAAGTAAATTTTAAACACAAAAATTCACAATTAAAGTCCACAAAAAAATCCGTAGAAATTATCACAATCCCACCGCTGCCACCAGTTGTAGCGCCGTCGAGCGGTTACGGCATAATTTATTCATATAACTGTGAAAAATCCTTCCTTTGAGTATAATTCTTGAGTGAAAAGTCCAAGTTGTATTTTGCAATTTATTTACATTATTTCCAAATTTAATTTTGTCACAAAATAAATCCAAAAAGAAGCACTGATTATATCTACGACAACAACAACATGTCTAACTCTAACTCTAACTATATCGCGCTGTGACCCTCGCACCCTTATATACACAAAGGATTGCTCATTAAGAGCAGCCGCCTTAATGAGGTCACATTATATAATAACGGTACATCGGTTGCTCTTCGGGAGCAACGGGTATACAAATAAACATATGAAATAAAATGATGATACTAGTATATGAAAATAATTAAACTGAATATAATTTACGGACGCGCAATGCGGCGGTTTGCTATCAGATTTGCGAATTACTGTGAAGTAAAACCAGATAGAAGATATGTATGTTGAAATTGTTACGGTCGGCAGAATATCACCAGTAACCGTTTGATGCTGAGGATATTTTGGAAATGAACTTTGCACAAAATTGAATTCGTGAATTCTTTGTTGAGCTGAGAAAATTACGGCGACCTGTTTTCAATTAATTTCTTAAATTTTGGTTTGTTTCTTCATATAACAAAACAAATGTTGACTGTGTTTTCGGGCAACATTGATAACATTAGCCCCATTGGGACGAAAATATTGCCCTCCGCTTCGCATCGGGCAATATTTCGTCCCTCGGGGGCTAATTTAATCAATGTTGCCCTCAACCCCAGCCAATATTTGTATAATATACAGTAATACTGATGTTTTATGAAATATTAAGCAGTTGAAATTAGCTTAAGAAATACCAACTGGTCCTTTCGTCAAACTTCTCATCTTCGCAAACTTCTTCAAATATTTAAAATCAAACAGTATATAAGTCGCAAAATAAACTTTTACAGATTTATATAAGCAGATAAATTTTAGTTAACTGTGTGATAAGTTCCAAGTGTTTTTCTTAATACTATTTAAACTATAAACAAATACCTTGTTAATTCATCAGCATTATTTTGTAATCATGCTATATATATCCCCACATCAAATTCTGCTTTTACAACCACATGTCATTTTCTCAATAATTGTACTTTTCTCTCTGTCAATGATAGTTTCTTTCTGATAAAACACAAGCTTCAATTCAATAAAATGATTTCCTGTTTTAAAAGGCAGCATCGTGTCATTGGATTATTACCTATTTCACCTAACAGATGGTTAGGAAATATGGTTACACGATGTTAAATGGACGGCGTCGAATACACATATACGTACATATGATGATTGTCAGACGTACACTCAGCTTATAACTATATACACTATGCTCTCTGTGGTACATTTTCATATATTCTATTGTATTTGTCAGATGTACACTCAACTATATACACTGTGCTTTTTTGTGGTACAGTTTCATATATTCTACTGATATCCAACGCCTCTGTAACATTACTTCATGAAATATATATGTATATGTTTATCTTATTGTTTAAGGTACATTTTGTTAACGAAAATACATTAATATATTCTACCCTATATGCTTCAGTTCTGTAACATTATTGTATGAAATGTTTATTGCATATTTTCGCATTCTCAAAGGTACAAAAATACAATACAACCCATACAATTTTGATTCATTATCAATTAATTTTAAATTATGTTACAGTTATTAATGTATATGATTGTATCTCATGATAAATAAATACAAAATTATGAATAAGAAAATAACTTGAAGACAAATACAAATCAAATTCACACAAATTATAAGGCGACATTTACGTGTTCAATTAGTTCTTAAGGTATCCAATCCATAATAGCCCATGCATGTTCAATGAATTCGGGATGCATGACAGATATGTACTGGTTTAAAAATCGGTATACTTTGACATACATTTCACGTTTAAGTATCAGTATGTAAGAGTATAATGTGTCATAATAATTGACCTTTTTTCTGTTGTCCCCTTTGCTTTTAATCTATAAGAATTCAATTACTAAAAATTTATACGGTATGAAATTTGTTTTAAATAGTTTAACTATTCTTAATTATTAAATGCATGTTTCCATCAGAGCATTTATTGATACTCTTAGTATTTACTTTTTTATTTAAAAAAATATGCTTGTCTCCATAGACCTCAATGCAATCGTCATTAACAAATTACTGCTTAGCTAATGATATGTTTGAATATTTCTTTCGGTTAATCTTTTTCTATACCCTAAAATGCTTTGAATTAATATAAGTATATTTAATACATGGTTGACATTCAAGGTTAGAGAAATTAGGTCCTAATATGATATTTTTTCATATTTCTACTTTTAAAAAATGATTTTGTCGATTGTTTTAGACATGTCTTGTGACCACGGCGCAATAAGCAGGAATTTCGATAAATTCATTTTCAGCAATATTTGAAACTAATGCACCGTAGAAGTTCCAAGATATTATTGTTAACATCTATGTAATATACCCATCTAAACGCCTAATGTCGGAGTAACAATTTGAAATTAAAAAAAAACACAAATATTGAACCCGGACTATAAGTAATAAAAAATATAATTGCTCGGTGTTTTGTTGTTTTTTAAAACTGTTTTTGATCACCCATATCTCGGAAAGGAAAAATATTTTGTTATGCAATACAGAAGAAAATTTGTTCAAAAAGATGTTCTTAACCCATATGCAATCTTCAAAATTTTGCCAAACGCCCCTATAAAGAGATATGGGATCGGCCCCGTAAACCTTCTTTCTCATATATCTCCAGAACGGTAACGAATTTTTAAACACTTGTTGACAAAATGTTTTCAAAATTAAATGTCCTTTCATTTGATTCCAAGAAAAAGGGGCTGGCCCCTTAAATTAGGGGATCAGAGGGCTCTAAAAATTTTTATCTATAGCCCTTTAATGAGAGTCATTTTGTGAAAGGTTATTAATGCTAGATTAGGTATAATACGTTTATATATCCTAACAATATAATGATTTTCTCTTGCGTTACACAAATAGGGGTTTTAGGGACCAGATGTAAACAAAATTAATCTTTTCAATCTTGATTTGGAGGAAATGCAAGCATTAAAAAAAGCAATGTAAAACTCAGAACTTATACAAATCGATGCAATGAAGCATAAGTACTTCACTCCTTTTTCCATATCATGTTTTGTTGTCGAAAATCAAAGTCGATGATGTCATATTTTCTTCTAAAAATCGGACGGAAGACTTCCTCGTTGCTCGCAACGAGATCGTGTCTAGTTAAGGTCTTCCGTTTCCAACGGAAGACCTTATTGTTTTCGTTCGGTTTCTTTTTCCCTATTATTATTATTTTTTTTCTTTTTTTTTCCAACCAATTTTGTGTACGCGATTTCTCTAAAACTACACGACCGATTTACACGAAACTTTCAGGCCTGATGGATAATGATCTGAACCTTATTGGAATTTTTTTTTAATGATGACGTCACTTCCAGTTTTGAGTTATTTACAATTTAACGGTTTTCAGAGGGTCGGCTTGTCCAGGGGTAAACTCTTAAACGATTTAAGATATTGAGTTCAAAATTTTAGGGATTGTAGACGAAAGGTTGTAGATCTGACATGTGGTATATATATTTTCCTGTGACCAAAAGTGCCGAAGCTCGCCCGAGCTCGAAAATAACAGTTGAAAAAGCGTCGTGATTTTTCGTGGTTTTCTTTCAATATCTCTTTCTTCGATTGTATTTTGTTATAACATGTAGAACAAAAAATCTTTATAAAGTCAAGAGCTTTTAGGTGACACCACGAAAAAGGGGCTGGCCCTTCAAATAAGGGGCTGAGGGGGCTCTAAAGTCTTTTAATGATAACTTTTCACTGTGAAAAAATTGGTGATACGTTATAGAAGCAATTATGTTCATTCTAACGTTATATACCTAGACATGGCAATCATTTACTCCTATGTTACGTAATTAGGGGTTTTAAGGGGCCAGAAGTCCAAAACTTTGATGCTTAATATCTCAAAATGGAGGAAAATTTTGATAAGCAATATTGAACAAAAGATGCTCAAAATAATGAGCTTAACAATCTGCAACCATAATTTCTTTGTTATGCGGTCCCTAAAAGGAGTTGCAGGGTCGGCCCCTAAAATGACCCTCTGAAGATATCTCGAGAACAGTACAAAATTTGTAAACACTTGTTGAACAAAAAGTGTTTGAATTGATTAGAGCTTTCATTTAAAATCATGAAAAAGGGGCTGGCCCTTCAAATAAGGGGCTGAGGGGGCTCTAAAGTCTTTTAATGATAACTTTTTACCGTGAAATATTTTGTGATACGTTATAGAAGCAATTATGTTCATTCTAACGTTATTCACCTATACATGGCAGTCATTTACTCCTATGTTACGTAATTAGGGGTTTTAAGGGGCCAGAAGTCCAAAACTTTGATGCTCAATATTTAAAAATGGAGGATAATTTTGATAAGCAATATTGAACAAAAGATGCTCAGAATATTGAGCTTAACAATCTGCAACCATAATTTCTTTGTTATGCAGTCCCTAAAAGGAGTTACAGGGTCGGCCCCTAAAATGACCCTCTGAAGATTTCTCGAGAACAGTACAAAATTTGTAAACCCTTGTTGAACAAAAAGTGTTTGAATTGATTAGAGCTTTCATTTAAAATCATGAAAAAGGGGCTGGCCCTTCAAATAAGGGGCAAAGGGGGCTCTAAAGTATATTAATGATAACTTGTTACTGTGAAATATTTTGTGATGCGTTATAGAGGCAATTATGTTCATTCTAATGTTATTTACCTATACATTGCAGTCATTTACTCCTATGTTACGTAATTAGGGATTTTAAGGGGCCAGAAGTCCAAAACTGTTATGCTCAATATTTCAAAATAGAGGAAAATTTTGAAAAGCAATATTGAACGAAAGATGCTCAAATTATTGAGCTTAACAATTTGCAACAATAATTTCTTTGTTATGCGGTCCTTAAACGGAGTTACAGGGTCGGCCCCTAAAACGACTCTGTCAAGATATCTCGAGAATGGTACATAATTTGTAAACTCTTCTTGAACAAAATGTGTTTGAGCTGACAAGAATACTCTTATGACATCAAAAAAAGGGGCTGGCCCTTCATTTAAGGTGCTGAGGGGGCTCTAACGTCTTTTAATGATAAATTTTTACCGTAAAATATTTTGTGATACGTTATAGAGGCAATTAAGTTCATTCTAAGGTTATTCATCTATACATGGTAATCATTCACTCCTATGTTATGTAATTAGGGATTTTAAGGGGCCAGAAGTCCAACACTTTGATCTTCAATCTGGAAAGCAGTATTTAACAAAAGATGCTCAAAATGATGTGCTTAACAATGTACAACCATTCATTGTTTGTTATCTGGACCTTAAAATGAGTTTTAGGACCGGATAACAAAACAATTTTTCAAAGATATCTCAAAAACGGTAACCTATTTCTAAAAAGGAGCTGATCCCTCAAAAAAGGACACCAAAGGGACAGATAGTCTTTCACCCATTACACTCATAGGTTCCGCCTCCTTTTCTGGATACGTTTCGTTGACGAAGATCAAGAGTCAGGTCATTTCTTATTCTAAAAATTTGACGGAAGACCTCCTCGTTGCTCGCAACGAGATCGTGTCTAGTTATTTTTCTTTTTTTTTCTTACAAATTTTGTCCGCGCGAGTTCTCGGCAATGGCTCGGCCGATTTTCTTGAAACTTTTAGATCTGTTAGATATTGATCTGAACCTTATTGGAAATTTTTTATATTGATGACGTCATTTCCGTTTCCGATATTTTAACGTAATAGCGATTTTTGGAGGCGTAGTTTGTCCATGCAACTACTCCTAAACTATAAAAGATATTGAATTCAAATTTTCAGGGATTGTAGACAAAAGATTGTAGATGTGTATGATTTCAATCAAATTTGTCTGATTAAAAAGGCGTCGAAGCTCGCCTGGACCTGAAATCTGAGTTTAAAAAAACATCGTAATTTTTCTAGGTTTTCTGTGTTTATCTCTTTTATGAAAAATATTTTGTTAAAACATGTATAGCAAAAAAAGTTTATATTTACAGGACCTTTTATTTGAAATCATGAAAAAGGGGCTGGCCCCTCAAATTAGGGGACAGAAGGGCTCTAAAGTTCTTAATCTGTATCCCTTTACTGAGAGATATTTTGTGAATGGTTATAGAAGCAAATATGTTTATCTCACAGTTATGTATCCAAGCAATGTCATGATTTTATTATATGTTACGTAATTAAGGGTTTTTAGGGGCTAAAAGTCCAAAATTTCGATCACCCATATCTCAAAAAGGAAAAATATTTTGTAATGCAATACAGAAGAAAAGTTGTTCAAATTAATGTTTTTAACAATATGCAACCTTCAAAATTTCGTTAAACGGCCCCTATAAGGAGATAAGGGATCGGCCCCTAAAACTTTATTTCTCATTTATCTCTAGAACGGTAACGATTTTCTAAACACTTGTTGAACAAAATTTGTTAAGAATTAAATGACCTTTCATTTAATATCAAGAAATAGGAGCTGGCCCCTCAAATAAGGGAACCAAAGGGCTCTAAAGTCTTCAATCTGAAGCCCTTTACTGAGAGTTATTTTGTGAAAGCTTATAGAAGCAAATATGTTTATCTCAAAGTTATGTATCCAAGCAATGTAAAGATTGTGTTATGTGTTACGTAATTAAGGGTTTTTAGGGGCCAAAAGTCCAAAATTTTGATCACCCATATCTCGGAAAGGAAAAATATTTTGAAATGCAATACAGAAGAAAAGTTGTTCAAATTAATGTTCTTTATAATATGCAACCTCCAAAATTTCGTTAAACGGCTCCTATAAGGAGATAAGGGATCGGCCCCTAAAACCTTATTTCTCATATATTTCCAGAACGGTATCTGTTTTCTAAACACTTGTTGAGAATTAAATGACCTTTCATTTAATATCAAGTAAAAGGGGCTGGCCCCTCAAATAAGAGGACCAAAGGGCTCTAAAGTCTTTCATCTGTAGCCCTTTACTGAGAGATATATAGTGAAAGGTTATAGAAGCAAATATGTTTATCTCACAGTTATGTATCCAAGCAATGTAATGATTTTATTATGTGTTACGTAATTAAGGGTTTTTAGGGGCCAAAAGTCGAAAATTTCGATCACCCATATCTCAGAAAGAAAAAATACTTTGAAATGCAATACAAAAAAAAAGTTGTTCAAAATGATGTTCTTAACAATATGCAACCTTCAAATTTTCGTTAAACGGCCCCTATAAGGAGATAAGGGATCGGCCCCAAAAACCTTCTTTCTCATATATCTCCAGAACGGTAACGAATTTTTAAACACTTGTTGACAAAATGTTTTCAGAACTAAATGTCCTTTCATTCGATTTCAAGAAAAAGGGGCTGGCTCCTTAAATTAGGGGATCAAAGGGCTCTTAAAGAATTTATTAAAAGCCTTGTAATGGGAGCCATCTTGTGAAAGGTTATTAAAGCTAGATTAGGTATAATACGTTTATATATCCTAACAATATAATGATTTGCTCTTGCGTTACCCAATTAGGGTTTTTAGATGTAAACAAGTTTAATCTTTTCAATCTTAATTGGAATAAACGCAAGTATTTTAAAAAGCAAAGTAATAGAACTTATAAAAAGCGATACATTAAAGCATTAGTTCTTCACTCCTTTTTCCATATCATGTTTTGTTCTCGAAAATCAAAGACGATGATGTCTTATTTTCTTCTAAAAATCGGACGGAAGACCTCCTCGTTGCTTGCAACGAGATCGTGTCTAGTTTTTAGGGTCTTCCGTTTCGAACGGAAGACCCTCTTGATATTCTACGGCTTCTTTTTCTTTATTCGGGTCTTCCGTTTCCAACGGAAGACCCTATTGTTTTTCTTCGGATTCTTTTTAGGGTCTTCCGTTTCCAACGGAAGACCCTCTTGTTATTCTACGGTTTCTTTTTCTTTATTAGGGTCTTCCGTTTCCAACGGAAGACCCTCTTGTTATTCTTCGGTTTCTTTTTATTATTATTTTTTTTCTTTTTCTTTTTTTTCTGACTCCTTTTCGGCTTCATAACTCAAAAAGTTTTCAAATTATTTGAAGGAAACTTTCAAGGATTATGTGCAATTATGATGCCTCAAAGATGTTAAAGTTTCCATAACAACGTCAATTCTGTTTTGACGTTACGTCATTTTTAAACTTAAAAAAAAGTCATTTTGTCCGCGACATTTCTCAAAAACGCTTTAAGATAGAGTCTTGAAATTCTCTGTGGTTATGAATTTGGAAATTTACATGTGCAATAAGGCTGAAAATAAAAATCCGTCACTTCCGGTCGAAATCGGAAGTGAAACAAATTTTTCGAAAAAATGAATTTTCTGATCAAATCAAAAATGAATATGTGTTTAATAGAGCTTATCAAGCTGAATCTAACACTGAAATCCGTTTTAAAATCGGACAATGCATTACAGAGATATCGGGGTTTAAAAATTGATTTTTCCGGAAATTTTGTTTCCGCGTCCTTGGTTTAAAAAATAGCGTAATGTTCGAATTAAAGTTAACTCGTACCAAAAATAATTGTTAAGTCGTACTTGAACACATTCGGATTTTTTTTGTTAAGTCGTTCTTGAAATCAGGAAGGGTTTTGTTAAGTCGTACTTAAAATCATTCGGATTTTGTTAAGTCGTACCAGGAATATTCGATTTTTTTCATCTTTTTATTCTAGTTACTCTTGTTATCGGTTTATAAGCTCTGCTTCTTACAGGAACTTCCAGCTTTACTTCCGACATTAACGGAAGACCCACTCGTTGCTTTGCAACGAGCTTTGCTCTAGTTATTCTTTTTTTTCTTTTTCTGACTTTTTTGGAGCGCTATTTCTCAAAAACTATACAACCGATATGCACAAAATTTTCAAGACTCATAAAGCATGATCGGTGCTACATATTATTAAATTTTCAAATGATGACGTCACTTCCGGTTTCAGATATTGACGATTTTGTAAATTATTAAGGGTCATTTTGTCCACGCATCTCCTCCAAAACTAATCAAGATAGAAGCTTGAAATTTTCAGGGATTGTAGATGAATGTATGTAGATGTACCGCCATGCTTCCAATTATGAAAATTGCTCAAGGCCTCGAAGCTCGCCTGAACCTGAAAATTAGCACCAAATTTTTTCCCGAAATTTTTGCACATTTTCTGTAATATCTTTTGATGTATAAATATGTTGTTAACCCATGTAATGCAAAAGTTGTTTAATTTTGCAAGACCTTTAATTTGATATCAAGAAAAAGGGGCTGTCCCCTCAAATTAGGGGCCAATATGGCTCTAAAGTCTTCTTACAATAACTCTTTACTGAACAGTATTTTGTTATTAATTATAGAAGCAAAAATGTTCACTGTACAGCTGTTTATCTATTCATAACAATACTTTAGTCATTTGTTACGTAATAAAGGGTTTCAAGGGGCCAGAAATTGAAAAATTTGATTATTAATATCAGAAAAAGGAGAAATATTTTTAATAGCACTGTAGAACAAAATTTGTTTCAAATAATGTTCTCAACAACACGAAAACTAAAATTTTGTTGTTGGTGGCCCCGGTAAGGTGTTTAAGGGTCGGCCCCTAAAACGCATTTATACAGATATCTTTAGAAAGGTTAACAATTCCTAAACACTTGTTGAACAAAATATGTTTATATTTGCAAGACCTTTAATTTGATATCAAGAAAAAGGGGCTGACCCCTCAAATTAGGGGCCAATATGGCTCTAAAGTCTTCTTACAATAACTCTTTACTGAACAATATTTTGTTATTAATCATAGAAGCAAAAATATTCACTGTACAGCTGTTTATCTATTCATAACAATACTTTAGTCATATGTTACGTAATTAAGGGTTTCAAGGGGCCAGAAGTTGAAAAATTTGATCATTAATATCAGAAAAAGGAGAAATATTTTTAATAGCACTGTAGAACAAAAGTTGTTTAAAATAATGTTCTCAACAATACGAAAACTAAAATTTTGTTGTTGGTGTTGGTGTTGGTAAGGAGTTTAGGGGTCGGCCCCTAAAACGCATTTATACAGATATCTTGAGAAAGGTTAACAATTCCTAAACACTTGTTGAACAAAATATGTTTATATTTGCAAGACCTTTAATTTGATATCAAGAAAAAGGGACTGGCCCCTCATATTAGGGGCCAAGGGGGCTCTAAAGTCTTTATAATAACTCTTTACTGAAAAATATTTTGTTATTATTTATAGAAGCAAAAATGCTCATTGTACAGCTGTTTATCTATATAGTATCATACCTAAGTCACATGTTACGTAATTAGGGGTTTCAAGGGGCCAGAAGTTAAAAACTTTGATCATTAATATCTGAAAAAGGACAAATATTTTGAAAAGCAATGTAGAACAAAAGTTGTTCAAAATAATGTTCTTAACAAAATGATACCAAAAATGTTGTTGTTACTGGCCCCGATAAGGGGTTAAAGGGTCAGCCCTTAAAACACAGTTGTTTAGATATCTCGAAAACGTTTTACAATTTTGGAACACTTGTAGAACAAATTATGTTTAAATTAGCGAGACCTTTTATTTGATATCAAGAAAAAGGGGCTGACCCCTCAAATTAGGGGCCAAAAGGGCTATTAAGTCTTTTATAATAACTCTTTTGACACCAGTAATTTGATATTAATCATAAAGCAACAAAGAAGCTTTTTTATGCTTAATTTTAAACTGAAATCCGTTTTAAAATCGGACTATGCATTACAATAATATTGAGATTTTAAAATTGAGTTTTCCGGAAATTTTGATTCCACGTTCTTGGTTAAGAAAATAGCGTTATGTTAAAGTAAAATTAACTCGTACCAAAAATAATTGTTAAGTCGTACTTGAACACATTCGGATTTTTTTGTTACGTCGTTCTTGTAATCAGAAAGGTTTTCGTTAATTTGTACTTAATATCATTCGGATTTTGCTAAGTCGTACCAGGAATAATTCGATTTTTTCATCTTTTTATTATCGTTACTCTTCTTATTGGTTTAAGAGCTCTGCTTCTTACAAGAATTTCCAGCTTTACTTCCGACATTAACGGAAGACCCACTCGTTGCTTTGCAACGAGCTTTGCTCTAGTTCATTATTATTATTCTTCCTCTGACTTTTTTTGTGGCTTATATCTCAAAAAGTATTCAACCGATTTCCACGAAATTTTCAGAACTTATTTGGTATCATAAATACTCGAGGTTATTAAAATTTAAACATATGACGTCACTTCCGGTTTCAGAAATTGACGGTTTTGTAAATTTTTAAGGGTCATTTTGTCCACGCATCTCCTCCGAAACTAATCAAGATAGAAGCTTGAAATTTTCAGGGATTGTAGATAAATGTATGTAGATGTACCCCATTGTCTTCACTTATGGAAATTGTGCGAGGCTTTGATGCTCGCCTGAACCTGAAAATAAGCACAAAATTTTTCCACGAAATGTTTTTACCATTTTCTGAAATATCTTTTGATGTATACATATTTTGTGAAATAATGTAATGCAAAAGATGTTTATTTTTGCAAGACCTTTAATTTGATATAAAGAAAAAGGGGTTTGCCCCTCAAATTAGGGGCCTAGAGGGCTCTAAAGTCTTCTCACAATAACCGTTTACTGAACAATAATTTGTTATCAATCATAGAAGCAAAAATGTTTATTGTACAACTGTTTATCTATACAGTACCATAGCTTGGCCATATATTACGTAATTAGGGGTTTCAAGGGGCCAGAAGTTCAAAACTTTGATCATTTATATCGGAAAAAGGAGAAACATTTTGAAAAGCAATAGAGAACAAAAGTTGCTCAAAATAATGTTCTGTAGAATATGCCACTTTAAATTTTTTGATGATGGCCCCACTAAGGATTTTAAGGGTCGGCCCCTAAAATACATTTATACAGATATCTCGAGAACGGTTAACACTTTGTGAACACTTGGTGAACTAAATATGTTTATATTTGCAAGACCTTTAATTTGATATCAAGAAAAAGGGGCTGGCCCCTCAAATTAGGGGCCATGAGGGCTCTACAATCTTCTCACAATAACTCTTTACTGAACAAAAATTTGTTATCAATTATAGAAGCACAAATGTTCACTGTACAGCTGTTTATCTTTACAGTACCATATCTAAGTCATATATTACGTAATTAGGGGTTTCAAGGGGCCAGAAGTTCAAAAATTTGATCATTAATATGTGAAAAAGGAGAAATATTTTGAAAAGCAATGTAGAACACAAAATGTTAAGAATAATGTTCTTAACAATATGGCAATTAAAATGTTTTGTTGGTGGCCCCGATAAGGAGTTAAAGGGTCAGCCCCTAAAACACAGCTGTTCAGATATCTCGAAAATGTTTAATAATTCGTGAATACATGTGAACAAAATATGTTTACATTTGCGAGACCTTTTATTTGATATAAAGAAATAAGTGCTGGTCCCTCTAATTAGGGGCTAAAAGGGCTAGTATTATAATATTGGATGTTAAAGCCAAGTTACAAGCAAGATACAAAGGTAAGAATTGGTTGTTATGTAAACAAAGCTCGAGTCTTATAGTTGTATACAAAATATGTAATGTAAAGAATTACCTTTTCTTAGACAAAATGACATGTATACTAGTATCAACAAAAGAAAGATACATTTGATTAAAACTTACACCAATACAACACATGTGTAAAAATGACAATATTCGAGCTTTGTTTACAAAACAAAGAATTATGAACTCTGTATCATGCTTATAAATTGATATTTGACTTTCAAATTTTGACAGAGCATTAAAAACTTCTTTATTTATCAGAATAAACATTGAAAATGGAAAAATAAAATTTGAAAATTTTCAGTCAAATCGTGTCCAAGTCCCTTTAAGTCGTACAAAGAATTATTCGAATTTTTTTTCTTTTTGTTTTAGTTACTCTTGTTCTTGGCTTAAGAACTCTGCTTCTTACAGGAACTTCTAGCTTTTCTCTCGAAATTAACGGAAGACCCACTCGTTGCTTTGCAACGAGCTTTGCTCTAGTTATTCTTTTTTTTCTTTTTCTGACTTTTTTGGAGCGCAATTTCTCAAAAACTATACAACCGATATGCACAAAATTTTCAGGACTGATAAAGCATGATCGGTGCTACATATTATTAAATTTTCAAATGATGACGTCACTTCTGGTTTCAGATATTGACGATTTTGTAAATTTTTGAGGGTCATTTTGTCCACGCATCTCCTCCAAAACTAATCAAGATAGAAGCTTGAAATTTTCAGGGATTGTAGATGAATGTATGTAGATGTACCCACATGCTTCCAATTATGAAAATGGCCCAAGGCCTTGAAGCTCACCTGAACCTGAAAATTAGCTCCAATTCTTTTCACGAAATTTTTGCACATTTTCTGTAATATCTTTTGATGTATAAATATTTTGTTAAAACATGTAATGCAAAAGATGGTTATTTTTGCAAGACCTTTAATTTGATATCAGGAAAAAGGGGCTGGCCCCTCAAATTTGGGGCTAAGAGGGCTCTAAAGTCATCTTACAATAACTCTTTACTGAACAATATTTTGTTATTAATTATAGAAGCAAAAATGTTCACTGTACAGCTGTTTATCTATGAAGTCATATGTTACGTAATTAGGGGTTTCAAGGGGCCAGAAGTTGAAAAATTTGATCATTAATATCAGAAAAATGAGAAATATTTTGAATAGCACTGTAGAACAAAAGTTGTTTAAAATAATGTTCTCAACAATACGAAAACTAAAATTTTGTTGTTGGTGGCCCCGGTAAGGAGTTTAAGGGTCGGCCCCTAAAACACATTTATACAGGTATCTTGAGAAAGGTTAACAATTCCTGACACTCGTGGAACAAAATATGTTTATATTTGCAAGACCTTTAATTTGATATCAAGAAAAAGGGGCTGGCCCCTCATATTTAGGGCCAAGGCGGCTCTAAAGGTTTTTTTATAATAACTCTTTACTGAAAAATATTTTGTTATCATTTATAGAAGCAAAAATGCACATTGTACAGCTGTTTATCTATACAGTATCATACCTATGTCATATGTTACGCAATTAGGAGTTTCAAGGGGCCAAAGTTCAAAACTTTGATCATTAATATCTGAAAAAGGAGAAATATTTTGAAAAGCAATGTAGAGCAAAAGTTGTTCAAAATAATGTTCTTAACAAAATGATACCAAAAATGTTGTTGTTAGTGGCCCCGATAAGGGGTTAAAGGGTCAGCCCCTAAAACACAGTTGTTTAGATATCTCGATAACGTTTTACAATTTGTGAACACTTGTAGAACAAAATGTTTAAATTAGCGAGACCTTTTATTTGATATCAAGAAAAAGGGGCTGACCCCTCAAATTAGGGGCCAGAAGGGCTATTAAATCTTTTTATACTAACACTTTTCTCACCAATAATTTGATATTAATCATAAAGCAACAAAGAAGCTTTTTAATGCTTAATTTAAAACTGAAATCCGTTTTAAAAATCGGACGATGCATTACAAAAATATTGGGATTTAAAAATTGAGTTTTCAGGAAATTTTGTTTCCACGTTCTTGGTTGAGAAAATAGCATTATATTCAAAGTAAAATTAACTCGTACCAAAAATAATTGTTAAGTCGTACTTGAACACATTCGGATTTGTTTTTGTTAAGTCGTTCTTGAAATCATAAAGGTTTTAGTTAATTCGTACTTAAAATCATTCGGATTTTGTTAAGTCGTACCAGAAATAATTCGATTTTTTCATCTTTTTCTTATCGTTACTCTTGTTATTGGTTTAAGAGCTCTGCTTCTTACAGGAACTTCCAGCTTTACTTCCCACATTAATGAAAGACCTACTCGTTGCTTTGCAACGAGCTTTGCTCTAGTTTTATTATTGTTATTCTTTACCTTCTTTTTCTGCCTTCTTTAAAGCTTTATTTCTCGAAAACTATTCGTCCGATTTGCACGAAATTTTCCGGACTTATAGGACATTGGAGGGGATAAATGTTTTAAGTTAAATTTTTTGCTGACATCACTTCCGGTTTCAGATATTGACAATTTTTTTTAATTTTTAAGGGTCATTTTGTCCACGCATCTCCTCCGAAACTAATCAAGATAGAAGCTTGAAATTTTCAGGAATTGTAAATGAATGTCTGTAGATGTACCCCCATGCTTTCAATAATGAAAATTGCTCAAGGCCTTAAAGCTCGTCTGAACCTGAAAATTAGCACCAACATTTTTCAGGAAATTTTTCCACTTTTTCTGTAGTATCGTTTGATGTATAAATATTTTGTCAAAACATGTAAAGCAAAAGTTATTTCAAATTTAACGGGCTTTTGTTTGATATCAAGAAAAAGGGGCTGGCCCCTCAAATTAGGGGCCAAGGGGGCTCTAAAGTCTTTTTACAATAACTCTTTACTGAACAATAATTTGCTATCATTTATAGAAGCAAAAATGTTTAATGTAGAGCTGTTTATCTATGCAGTACCATACTTAAGTCATATATTACGTAATTAGGGGTTTCAAGGGGTCATAATTCAAAACATTGATCACAAATATCTGAAAAAGGAGAACTATTTTGAAAAGCAATGTAGAACAAAAGTTGCTCAAATATTGTTCTGTACATTATGCTTTCTTAATATTTTTTGTTGATGGCCCCATTAATGAGTTTAAGGGTCGGCCCCTAAAACACAATTGTTCAGATATCTCGAGAACGGTTAACAATTCGTGAACACTTGTTGAACAAAATGTGTTTATATTTGCAAAACCTTTCATTTGATATCAGGAAAAAGGGGCTGACCCCTAAAATTAGAGGCCAAAGAGGCAATAAAGTCTTCTTACAATAACTCCTAACTGAAAATAATTTGTTATTAATTATAGAAGCAAAAATGTTCATTGTACAGCTGTTTACCTATACAGTACAATACCTAAGTCTTTAATTACGTGATTATGGGTTTTAAGGGGCCAAACATTCAAAACTTTAATCATTTATATCTGAAAAAGGAAAAATATTTTGAAAAGCAATGTAGAACAAAAGTTGCTCAAAATAATGTTCTTAATAATATGGTACCAAAAATTTAGTTGTTATTGGCCCCGGTAAGGAGTTTAAAGGTCAGCCCCTAATCCACAGTTGTCAGATATCTCAGAAACGGTTAACAATTTGTTAACTTTTGTTGAACAAAATATGTTTATATTTGCCAGACCTTTTATTTGATATCAAGAAAAAGGGGCTGACCCCTCAAATTAGGGGCCAGGAGGGCTACACAGTTTTTTGATAGTAACTCTTTTCTGTGCGATAATTTAATATCAATCATTAAACAAAAACAAAGAACTGTTTAAGCTGAATATAACGCTGAAATCCGTTTTAAAATCAGACGATGCACTACAGAGATATAAAGGTTTTTGAAAAAATTAATTTTCCGGAAATTTTGATTCCACATTCTGGGTTAAGAAAATAGTTTTATGTTCAGAATTAAATTAACTCGTACTTAAAATTATTCGATAATTGTTAAATTGTAATTTTACACATTCGGATTTGTATTTACTAAGTCGTTCTTCAAATCGATAAGGTTTTTGTTAATTCGTACTAAGAATCATTCGGATTTTGTTAACTCGTACTAAAAATAATTCGATTTTTTTTCTTAGTTACTTTTGTTCATTGTTTTAAGAACTTTGCTTCTTACAGGAACTTCTAGCTTTACTTTCGATATTAACGGAAGACCCACTCGTTGCTTTGCAACGAGCTTTGCTCTAGTTTCTTCTTATTTTTTTTTTCTTCTAGACGCCAACTTTGATCCTTAATATCTTGCTCGTTTGTTCACCGATTGTTTTGAAATTTTTAGGACTGATAACATGCCGCGTGATGTTGTCTTTGCATATTTTAGTTGAGGAAAATACACATCCGGTTTTGATTTATTCCCCTTTTATTAAGATTTGACGACTTCTTTTGTCCAGGGGGTTACGCTTTAACGATGACTGGCAGAGTCTCAAAGATGGGCTGGTTTGGAAGCTAATACATTGAATTTGTGCGAGATATATTGTATTTATTATTTGAATGCAAATAAAAAAAGGGTGGTATAGATGTTGAAACAAAGGTAAGAAAAAAATTCAAAAAAAATCGCGTATTTTCCGTGTTAGTTTTCTACCTGATAAAAATTTGTTATAACATGTATTTTAAAAGTTCTTGGTCTTACCAAGACCTTTCATTCGGTATACAGAAAAAGGGGTTGGCCCCTATAATAAGGGAGTTAGAGGCGTTAAAATTTTCTTGTCAATAACTTGTAAAGGAATAAAAATTTCTAATGCATTATTGAAGCAAAGTTGTAAAGAAATTAATTTTGAATCCTTCCGAAGTGTTCAATTTAATGTTTTCGTAATTTCTAGTCAGTAATTGTTGTCAGTTCGGTCCATTATTGTGGGGGTGCGCACGTTTTGGAGGTTATGGAGGGGCTTCTTGTTATGCACTAATTGATACATGCAGCGCGCAAAAATAATTCCACATAAAATTCCAAAATGTTTTTATTCATATGTACATTTTCATTTCATAAAGATGAACCTATTTGACCTTATTTTTGTTGTTTGTTTCATAACTGTGTCCCTTTCTATATTTAGATGCATTACGAGACTCAGGTAACCGATCGATAGGAGAGTCGCTAGCTGTATTCAGGCCGTCGCCTAGACGACAGTGCATGTGCTTGTAGAGCTGGACGTACACGTTTAACGCCCCACTGTGTTACTGTAACAGATACATTTTGAATTGTTTCAGTACTGGGAGATGTGTTAATAAAATGGTTCCAATGCATGGTAATTAAACTCAACTTTTCTACAATACGTATACACGGCCGTCATATGACACATGTACGCTGACACTCTTAACGAACGCGGGTTTGCTGCTGGTTTGCTCCCGATATAACATTTCTTTTAAAGCAAAACAAAATACTGATTTGCGATGGATGTAATATTATCATCGTGAAGATGATGTTAAAAAGTGAACTTAATATTCGTATTCGATAATATTTGAATCCAAAGCCGCTAGTTTTAAGTTACAGTTATTAAGGTTATTACATTGTAATTATGACTTGCCCCGCGTTTCACGTTTTTTACTTGCAATACATCTACAAACGAAAATACCAAACAACCTTCAGGAGCAATTTATAAATTATTTATTACATACTAGTACACAATATTAAAGAGATGATTGAATAAATTGTGCTTTATAATTGTACTCGCTATCTTCAGTGGAAAAAAATTGCATGGAAAAAATGTTGTTCAATGTTCATCAAATACGATGTAGCCTTAGCAATCAAAAATAATTAACAAACTGTATATTGATAAATTGACACATTAAAAATATTCAGACCCGCAATGTATTTTTTACAAATTCTATAAAATGTATACCCAATGAGTGAATTTTTGCGTTTGGGGAATTCTGAATCACGTGTGTACGCTATGTGTACATGTACATGTAGATTAATAGCCATAAAGATAAACACTTTAAGTTTGAATTTTTAAAAGATATTTTGTACATGCAAAACAATGCAATGCTAGGGCTATTAAATTCGAACAATGTATACGGCGAGGGTCGGACTGATACTGGTTCTGCTTGTTCTACAAACAGCAAATGTAAGACGAAGTATTATGGTGTTATTTTTTAAACAAATAAGTATTGCTCTCTTAAAACCTTGCATTACTAAACAAAGTATTTCATCGGAAGCATTATTAGTTACCTTAGCTGCATATATGTAGCTCTCAATCTGGAAAAATTGTTTACCATCTGAAATTTTTCATACAAGGGGTATACAAACTTGCAGCTAACATTACCTTAAAATTTGCCAATGTTCATAAATTCATTAGAAAGACGCACAGATTCGAGTGGTAATATGTCGTTTGATATGGTATTTATGACGTCTATTAATATTTTTTTCATTAAGGAGAGACGAGACGTCCCTCAATGTTATATAATTTTCCTTGATATTTCATTCCTTATTTATTAACATTTAAACCTGTTAATTCCAAAAAAAATTCAGAATACATTACCAGGTTCTTTTGGAGCTAGAATATTTCGAACTTTCCTTAAAATAGCACGCAAAATGCATTTGAATGCATTTGAATAGTAAAGTCATACTATATATATTCATTTGAACACTTTATATCCAAACAAAAAAAATCATATTTCATAAAAATTTAATTATGAAATAACGAAGTGGAAATCTTCACATTGTGGAGATAGGAAAAAATGGAAGATACATGTAGGTCGCGTCTGACTATTGTACAAGCAATAGCTTTCCAAAAAGCTTGACTGACTACCCAAATTTATTCAATGGAAGCATGCATGTATCAATTAGACTATCTTATAAGAAATGAAATTTAATTTTTGCTGCGAATCATAAATTATTAAACTGAACGTGCAGATTTTAGAAGCAATTTCAATCTTGTTCTTCGATCGAGTGCATGTACATGTATATCACTGGAAATTAAATCATTTCATTATTTTAAATTATTTTAGGAATGTACATGTATCAAATAATCTCAAACAGCCAAATTAAAAATTGAATTTGTTATATATTAGATGCAAAATCAAAGGCATTTTGTTATTTCCAACCATATAACAAAGGAAATTCAAGCACCTACATGTAGCATTCTTTATTGAAAGTGTGTGTGTGTGTGTGTGTGGAAATGGGCTAAGTGGGCAGCTTCATCAAAAAAATCTTGACAAGGAATTTAAAAAATGGGGGATTCTGAAAATCCTAATCCGTAAAGGGGGGTATTTACATTTTAACTTCAATTTAATTCAATTAGAATTACTTTATTTTTTAGTTTCATTTATTACATGTACATGCTCCGACAAGAGTAAAAGATCCATGATATCTCTATTTATTTAATGACCAGTTAAGAAAATGTCTGCTGCGAAAAAAGTGGGTAAGACCACCTACACACCATGTTCTCTGGCCCAACTTGGACTCGCCCATTAATCGGCGAGCAAAAATTATGAATGAGACATATCATGGCGCGAAGTCCTCCTTTACCATTCACGCAACGGCTGAGGTCTCAGATATATCCATCGGCTTAGATCCATAGGGAGGGTGTCAACTAAGAACTACATATATTATACTTTGAATTGAATGTTTTAGAAGAAATCTATCGCATTAACATACACACTTAATTGACTAGCAATTGTTTGATGTACATTTAGTACGACACGCGAGTTAATGAAAACGCCCAATTGATCGAAAATCGGGTCACACCAATCCAAACTGATAATTCTTTGTTAATGATGATAATCCAACACCAACTATTACTTACATTGTACCATAATAGACAATGTGTATCATCTTCTTGTGATGACACCCCTCCCCCTTTTTGACCGTTCAAATATGGCAAATTATTTTTAAATCAGGATTACACACGTGCATTGTGAAAAGCCCTTTTACTTGAAAACTCTTGCTCATTGTTGCTTATTACATCCCATATAACGTTTTCATCAATTGTGAATATAAATGTTGACACATTAAAGATGCATTGTCATGACGTCAGACAAATATTAATTCAAGCTTGTGGGTGGAATGAAAACATGTTATATGACATAAAGATAACAATAGTCGAGGGCTTTCCGTCATTTTCAAGCCATGATAAACATGATAAAAAGGACTCTCAAAATAAGAAAATAGACGCAAAGAAAACTGCATTCACGGCATATGTTCACATTGTAGGATTCCTCTTTTGGACTCGTCCACTATAACTTCGAAAAAATTAATGAATGTGACATTCTGGAGCGTAGTCTTGTATATGAATTTTCCATTGGTCAGAATGGATTCTTCCGTGAGGGTCGGGGTAGGTATAAAAACAAATTTAATTGTTCAAAGTTTTGAATTGTTAACAACGATATATCAGATCGAATGTTTTAGAACTATTTATAAATCCAAGATACAGTTATTTTTAATCGGTTGACGCTTGGGCATAGGTATTAAGTAGGCGGGCATCCTTATTCCCTATTAATTGAAGACGAATGAAATCGCGTCCAGCAGATAGAGAAAGCAAAACTCCCTGGCATTTTAGTGCATGTTATTATATATTTATGATTTTGTTTGTTAATAAAAATTCAACATCAATTATTAATTAACAATGTACACTCTAGTACGCTAGTACAAAATTTTGTTGCGATGACCCCCCCCCCCCCCGGCCATTATACCTATTTTTAAATCAGGATTACACACGTGCATGCATTTGCAGAAGACAATCTGGAACTTAACTGTTAACTATATGTTACCGATATCATCTCTTTGCAAGTCTATTTCTCCTTAGTAAGTATGTGTAGTAACTGATACATGTAACTGTGATAACCATAGAGGAATGCATGATCTGCACATAATAACTAACTGCTTGATACAATATTTCTTTTTTACAACATGTTTTAAGTCAATGATAATATGAAAATATATGCTTGACTTCATATCTGAAATTACTCATTTCTTTAATTCCCGTTCTCAATAAACAAAACAAACCAACAAACCAAATTGATCCAGATAATTATAATTTTCAAAAATAAACCTAAAAAACAAACTACACATTCATCCTTCACCCACAATATTGCCTTTTCGATATTTGTCATCGTTTTAGACCCGTGTAACAATCTATTTAGTAGGTGCTTGCACGACATAGAACCTCTTGCTGATCAACGTTTTATTAACGCATATAAAGGAAAACATTATTTAGATTATTTCTTGAATTTATTTTGAAGTAAATAAAAAAGAGAAGAAATTAGTTCTCAGTCTCTCTTTATGCTTTTTTGTTAGCGGTTATTCTAAGTTCATTTTGCATATCCTTTTGTAATTTAAAAATATGCAATGTAAATCTTTTCTCCATGCAATATTTCGGATAAAGCAATGAAGAGTAGTGTCTTGAAACTTCATTCAAAATTTTATTAAACCTTTAAATTGTAAAATGCTTACATTGAAAATTGTGCCCAACTTCTTTTTTCTTTTTTTAAGGTAAAACTTTATTGATTAAAAAAACCTGATTCTTTGAGACAAAATAAAATGACATAATCAGTTTGACATTCTCTAAGTGCAGGTCTATAGCTCTTAGTCTGAAAAAGAATCGGATGGACGACCTAGGACCCAGATCGTCCATCCAAATTTCTTGAACATTGCCATTTCTTTCGTACGCGGACGCATGTTGGCCGAATACTCACCGAGACTAAATGGTTCGTATTTTAAGTTTTAACTGCGTTTAAAGGTAATATTGGAATTCCGATAATTTTGAAAATGATTAATTAAATAAAAATGGTTAAAATTACCGGTAAATTACCGGCATCGGTCTTCCCCATGCGCGGATCTAGAAGAGAAGGGGGGGGGGGTTCCAGCAAAATTTCTTTCAATTACATGTACAATATAAAATTACAAAAATATGCCTCGGACATACCCAGGCAAACTCAAATAACCGTCAGACACTCAACCCCCACCCCAGGACATTTTTTCTTATCCAGGCATGCCCTCCCCCCCCCCTCAAAAAACAAAAATATTCTTCAGAACCCCTGTAAAATTTCCAGGATCTCCGCATACATTCTAAAAGATTCATTGGCGCTTGCGTTCGATGAAAAATGCGAGTAAAATGTTACCTTCATACCGGGCATACCCACTGTGTGATTATAATCGTCGTCCATATTCTGTGTATTTTAAGTCAATTCTGATGATAAGATAAGTTTCTCAAATTAAATGCACATGTAAAATACAACATGCGGCGAATCAAACTTCGTACAACTTTTAAAGATCTGTATTTGCTTATATAAATGTACTTTGTTTCTTTTACTCAGTGTTTATACATCTAATATTTTACCACTATCAGGTATCAATTTTTGTATTACGTCACAAGTATAACGCAGCTACGACGGAAGACCTAATTATGCCTGCAACGAGCTCGTCTCTAGTTTTTTATTTATTATTTTTTCATATGCATACAAACATTTTAATAAAATAATTCAAAGCCATTTTTTATTCATCCACTCACACATTCGTGCTCACATTCATCCAGATTTGGCAGTGGTTGCTTGTTTAACAAAGGCAAACGGTTAATATTAATAATAAACAAAGAAGAAACAAAAAATAAAAAATTACTGAATTGTATCAAATATATGTTTCCATACATGCCAGTTGTTGGTACACTTTTGCATTTGAAATTTCTGACATGAACTATATTTTTCAATTTTGTATTTGTTATATCGATAAAATAGCAGCCCTGATAGACTAGGCAGTATAAGTTTTTTAAGACAGCAAATTAAATATTGTTTTGTATACAAAATTAAAAAGTTTACAACTTTATTGTCTTTTGACAATGACAGTTCACCCAATAAAATATTGATAACAACGAAACCAATTCGTATAGAAGTATATTGGTAAATATGCATGCTTAGGTTGCTCCAAATTTTTAATATTTTTTCACAGCTTACAAAAACATGTTTGATTGTCTCAAAATCACGTTCACAGAAGGAACAGCAATCAGAAGATACAATATTGATTTTTTTCAAATAGTAATTTACAGGAAGAATTCTATGAAGTCATCTGTATTGTAACCATTGAATAGATGAGTCATTGGTTGTCTTAAAACATACATTAAAAGCATCATAAACACAAATTTCTACCCCATATTGTACCAATTCTGAATTCCACTTTGGTATTGCAGTTGGGGTTATTTTACAGGCAATTATCTGTTTGTAGATTGGTTTTGTACATTTATCTTGCAAAAGAAAAGGTTTGTAATATAATGGAATATATGGAGTAAAGGATCTCTTAATTAAACATTTGATATGTACTAGAAGAGAGGATCTTAGATATGTTGATATAGCACTAACTATACTGTTCTATTGCATTGTGCGAATATGCAAATCAATTTTTTTTTAAACTTACATGTGACAAAACATTTCCATTATCATCTAGACCTTTTTTGTACCAACTTTTTATAAACAATGTTTTCATACCAACTCTAATATGACTATTATACCAAATAGGAATAAATAAAAAGTTTTCTTCAATATGATTATCATCAAACGATTTTATAACATAGAGCATTGATTTAAATACATCTTTCCAAAAATGATTATTTTTCGGAATAAAACATTCAGTAATAAATGCATCACCAAAATCAAGTAACAAGTTGACAAAGTCTTCACCATTAATGGCCTTCAATATTGAAGTCCATGAGCTATGTCCAACAATTAATCTTTTAATCCATGAACATTTTAATGACATAATAAACTTGTTAATAACCAACATTTTTAAACCACCTTTTTGATATTTTATCTGTAAGCCTTCTGTCTTACAGGATCCTATTGAGGGTCAGCTCAAGCTTATGGATGACAAGTCCAGTATTTCTTTCTCAAGCGGTTTTATTAAGCGTGATCGTATAGTTAAGATTACAACAATCTAAAGCAGCCCAAATCAGGAGTCTGCACAATCTCATTTCATATGGGTATATATAAGGTTTTACTTATGATGGACAGTTTTGACTAGTTCGGCCCATATACGACGATCATGAGTGAACATTTAGTGTTCAAAATTAAGATTAATATTTTATTCCTAAATAAAGTAACAAAACCGTCAAAACTGCCAATCAAAGAGTCTGGATGCAGGATGTGGGTCTCCGAGTCCTGGGTCTCGGAGCCCCCCCACCTAGTATGAGGCATCACTTACTCACAATACGTTCATTCATACACGGCATAAAAGGTTACAAAGGTTAATATATAGAATACACAATACATGACTCAATATAGAGTACTAGAGCTATCGTTGCAGACACAGAATCGCCAAATATGTCACATAATGTTAAACTCTCAATTTGGATATTATTATGCCCGTATTATGCACCTGGTTTCATAACATCATTTAGGAATACTACGCATTGCTACAAGAGTCACAGAGTTCATTCTGTCAATTATTATTAACACCATTCAGTGCGCAGCATCTAGGTACACATAAATATCATAGTGACCATTATGTAATACTAGCAATTCAAGGTCATAGCATGGCTATCTGTTTACATACGTCCCCCAAACAAAAGAAATATCCCGAGGGGAGATTTCTCATGCCTAGCGCCCGGAATAGGAAAGCGTCCTTGATCTACCCTTGATCAGACGAACTTCCTAGTGACATACCAGTCAGAACATCTATGTTAAGAGATAGTAACAAGTGACATGTTTCCACCTCCGGCTTGGAACACCATTCATCTATAAAAACAAATCTATACCCAGGATGTATACATGTTCAGAAAATCATATAGCTTGATTATATCGCATTACAATCATGAAAACAATAATGAATAAAGTATGATAATAATGACCAAGATGAAATAACCATAGTTGAATATAATCGTAATTCATCATCAAAGTAATACTAAGTATGATTAAGCTTGATGTCACATATATATAAAAAGTCAGTGCATGCTTATAAGTTCACAAAAATATCTCTTCCTTCCTAGGGGCGAGGTTCGCGTCATAAGTTCGGAGTCCATCGGTTTCTTCCTGAATTTCTCCAGAGTGAATCAACAAATACAAGATTTACATTAGCACAAGATAACGCACATTTCTACTTTACACATTTCACATTTTTTTAACTTTCGCTAAATTTCACAATCCTTTCATAAGGAATACACAACTTCTTCGCGGCTGTAGCTTAATTATTCATCCATCATCGGCACCCGTGGATAGAGGGTCGGCGCGGATGGCGAGGCGACTTCTCGCGGAGCGTCTCCTGCGTTCCTCTGTTGCGTAGACATCGCGGCCTTCTCTTCCAGGTATTTACGTGCCAGCTCTGGGTCCGGTCGATAGTATTTGGTCCATGGATAGTCTTCATTTTCCTCCTCTCCAAGAAATTGTTGTGCTAGTTTAGTCGAAATGGTCCCCGTTTTACTGGCCAATTTGCGAGTTGCGATTCTTCCGCTTCGTCGGGGTTTCTCTTGGATCCTAGTGACTTTCGGGATTGGTTCAAGTTCAATAATGTCGCTAGAGGTCCTTTTCTCTGGATTCTCACAACAAAATACAGTGTCTTTGGAAGAACCCTTCTTATCTCCGTCACTACCCCTTTTTCGACAACCTGTCCAGCAACCACCACAGCATATACCACCCCACTTTTTAATAGTTTTGCGTTTCTAAATACAAAGTCCTATCGTTATTGTTACTGCCAAAGTTAAACACAAATAAAACCAGGGGCTTCCCACCCTAGAAAAGGATTTCATGGGTTGCAAATTAGTACTGGCAATTCCGCCATAAGTGAATTCATAGGGAAAACTTTAATATGTTTGGTCTTAAGATTGAACCATGAAAACCTGATCAACCTTGTCCCATACTCAAGATGTCGATAGTAATATTTAATTGTTTTTACCAATAATCTTAAATCACGTACAAAAAAATCACACTTACAAAAAATAGTTTATTACTTAGTTGCTATTTCACGAATTTCTAGTATATGTTCAATCTCTGTTAACTCCGCATATTCATAACCGAGGTGCTGAGTCTGCGTTTGCTAGTCAACGTATCTCGTCATCTGTTTTTATGTCACCGGGGGTCATCCTGTCATATCTTTTTAAAAGCGTGCTATATATACAAAGCTAAGCTTATTCAAGATTATTTACATCTACATTCGGTTTCGAGTGACCCCCTCCCTCCTAACGCTCGCGGAGGTGATTTCTCCTCTAATGATTAGCATAACCATATCAGAGTATGGCTCTGTATCACTCAAATAATGGCTGTATATGTTCAAGGTTGCTGTCAATGTGACTCCTCCAAACTTTATTTTGATATAAAGTTCACTAGGGGGCGTCAATCTCAGTTCCAATAACTCAGATTCTGACATCTGAAAATAAAGGATACTTTATCTACCCTATTACTAACTGTTTTAAGACAACTAAACAATCCTCTTTAAATTTTTGTTTATTAGATTTACGGGGTTTAGGGATTGGTTTGAAGCCTAGACCTACTTTAGGGGCTATTTCATCTATTTCCATATTTTCTTCTAAGGGTACATTTGGGTTATCTAAGGGTATTTCATAGTCTTGACCACTATTTTCACCACATTGATTTGACTCATGGGTCTCATCCGATTCTGAATCTACGGTCTGATCATTCTCGTGTTTATACTGCTGATCATCCATGATCGTCTTAGCTCTTATACGTCTTTGAAGTTCTGCTAGGGGAATATCCTCTTCGTCTGAAGATCCTTCTCTTTCCCATTGTTTGGACTGTATAGCTCTTTCCAATGGGTCTGGTTGAATGTCTTCATTTTCTGACGACGATTCATCTTCCGGTGGCACCACATAGTTAGTTTTTCTTAGAGTTCTTCCACCATCTTCAGTAGTTTGTGAAAGGGGCCAGTGCGAAATATCTGCCAGTCTTAGTTGTCGTGCATGGCATTTGGTGGTTAATCCAGTCAATTGATCTCTCACCACGAAACTAACTGGTCCTTTCTGCTCTATGATTCGATAATATGGTAGCCATTTTTTATCTAACTTATTTTGTCTTCTGTTGTTCTTAAGGTAGACAGGGTCACCTACCTGAAAATTTTCATCTTTGCTTCTCTTATCGGCCTGAGCTTTCTGTTTCTTCTTGGCTTCCTTCATATTACGATGTACTAGCAGGAAAGCTTTATGTTGTTCTTGAAGGGCGATCTTGTGTTGATCTTCTCCCGCATATCTCCTTCGAGGTTTCATTAACGTATCAAGAGGTAATACGACATCTCTGTTGTACATAAGGTAATATGGAGAAAACTTTGACGAATCGTTAGGATGGAAACGAATGGCTGCCAACGTCTGATTAAGATGAATATCCCATGTTTGAGCGTTGTCTGTTATTTTCTTAGCCATCACGTCATGAAGAGTTCTATGAAATCTCTCTACTTTACCATTACCTTGAGGGCTGTAATAAGATGTTTTGATATGGTTGATATTCAATTCTTTTAAAGTTTCTTCCACTTTCTTGTTCACATTTTCTGTTCCGTTGTCTGTGAGAATTTGAAGAGGACAGCCATATCTTGGATATATTTCTTCTAAGATAAGATGTACTATGTTGTCAGCTGACTTATCAGGAACGGGAAAAGCTTCTGGCCAACCAGAGTAAATGTCGATAAAAGAAACTATGTACTTGTTTCCCGACAAGGATGTTGGATAGGGTCCTGATAGATCAAGTTCTACTTTAGCCATTGGAAAAGGTGGTATATCTGTCTCTTGAAGTGGAGGTTGATTTTTCTTATTGCTCCTCGTTTGGCATACTACACATCCTTCTATATAAGAGTATAACCTTTTGTACAAATTTGGTATGTAGTACTTTTGTCTGATTACGTCATATGTTTTGTCCACTCCCATATGTCCAAGTCCGTCATGATATTGCTGCACTACTAAAAGTTCTAACTCACGTGGTACATACAGGCGAAGTTTTGGGCCTTCTGAGTCTCCATCTGAAAGATAGTACATTAAACCATCAATTTCCAAAAACTCCTTTTCTTCGGTTGCTGTTGCTGTTCCTTTATTTAACCGATTCTTCAGCTTCTTGATCTGCTCATCGTGTTGTTGAGTTTCTTTGATGTTGATTTCTTCTGGTAGATCAATAAAGGGTTTGACCAATTCGTCGTGTTGTTTAACTTCACATCTGGCTAATCTCTTAGGCGAAAAGGCATTGGAGTTAAGTACGTTCACTTCAAAGAAATTGTCCTTAACATCTGGTTCATCATGCTCTGATTGTTCTTCCTCTTCACACTCGAGGTTGACTGTCGGTAATCGGGATAAGAGATCTGCACAGCAGTTAAATCTTCCTTCTATGTACTCTACCTTACAGTTATATCCTGCAATACTTAATGCCCATAGTTGAATTTTCTTATTTTGCATTGGAGATTCTAAGATATACTTGAGCGGCTTATGGTCTGTTCTTATAGTAAACTGAGCACCGTGTAAATAATGGTCTAACTTCTGAAGGGCGTAATGGATTGCAAATGCCTCCTTTTCTATGGTTGACCACTTTTCTTGAGTTTTACTCAGCTTGTGGGATAAGTAATATATTGGCTTATCTTCTCCCTCATCTGTCTTTTGAGTAAGGCACGCTCCAATACAATTGTCGCTGGCATCGGTGTACAGGATGTAAGGCTTATTAGTATCTGGATATGCTAGTAAAGGCACTACCGTTAAACTTTCTTTAATAAAGTCAAACGCTTTTTGGCAACATGGTGTCCATTTGAACCTTGCATATTTTCTGGTTAAGTCAATCAATGGTTCCGCAATCTTAGAGAAGTTCGGTATAAATCTCCTGTAATAACTACACATACCTATAAAGCCACGGACTTCTCGTACTGTAGTGGGCGCTGGTAACTTTCTTATAGCTTCGACTTTCTTTGGATCAGGTGTAACGCCATGTTCATCAATGATGAAACCAAGATATTCTGTCTGTTCCTTGAAGAAACTACATTTCTTTAGCTTCATTTTAAGTCCATGCTTCCTTAGGCGGTTGAAAACGTCTTGAATATGACTAAGATGATCTTCCGGTGTCTCTGAGAATATAAGAATGTCATCCAGGTATGCGATAGCAAACTCCTCTTGTCCTTGAAGAACTATGTTCATCAGCTCTTGAAAGACTGCCGGTGCATTACTCAACCCAAATGGCATCCGGTTGAATTGGAATAGTCCTTTGTGACATGCAAAGGCCGTTTTTTCTTTACTTGAATCTTCTAATTTCACTTGCCAATATCCACTCTTTAAGTCTAGTGCAGTGAAATATTTTGCCTTACCTAGTAAACATAGGATGTCATCAATCAACGGTAGCGGGGATGATACGGGTTTCACTATCTTATTCAAGCTTCTAAAGTCAACGCACATCCGGTCTGATCCGTCCTTTTTCTTCACCACTACTAAGGGAAATGACCAAGGCGATTGTGATCTCTCAATTATCTTTGCGTCCATCATTTCCAGTATGGCCTTGTCAATTATCTGTCTTTTATTTAAGGGTACACGGTAGGGTCTGTTCTTTATTGGGTGGTGATCTCCAGTTTCTATCTTCATTTTAACAGTATCAGTCACTCCAAGGTCACTGTCTTTCTTTGCAAATAAATCATTGTTTTTGCTCACAAGTCTTTTGATTGAGTGTTCAAATCTTCTAGGTACATCAATTTCTTCTTTTGTGTCTTGAGTAGTCTGTATTTCTGAGATTTCCTTCTGTTTTAATGCGGTAATTCGTCCTACTATGTAGCCTCTTGGAATTTTATAATTTTTGTTAGTTTGGTTAACGAAGATCATTGGAACTTTCTTATCCTTCCGAACTATACAAACGGCGTCTTTTAAATATAGTCCTGGGTCTTCCATAATGCAGTTATTGTCTATGCTGTTCACTTCAACCAAGTCATTTTTTTCCAGAGGAAAATTGTTATTTATTTTTCCATAGAATACAGTCACCGTGTTTGGTCTCATAATAAGTTTCTTAGGAGTTCTTACAATAGTTGAGATGTGTAAATCTTCTTTAAGTTCCGCGTATACTTTGCCATCAATACGCATGAGTCCAAGATCAAAGTATAAACGAACATTGTTTTTCTTGAGCCAATCACGACCGAGAATCATGTTTCGGTTGAGTCCCTTTGTCACATAAAGTTTGTGGTCTAAAGTTAACCCTGAAATCTTAAAGGAAATATTTACATACCCTATCGCAATTAAAGAATTGCCATTTGCTGCTTGTAAAGAGGGGATGTCATTATTAAACAACTTGGGGCGGGGAAATAGATTATCATACATTTTCTTACTAATTAGAGATACGGCTGCACCTGTATCTACCAAAGCTCTAAATTTATTTTTACCTACTTTTAATAAACAGCTACTGGGGTTGTTAGTAAAATTAATTTCATATGTAGGTCTTTGTTTAAAGTTCTTTCTTCGGGCTTCAACGAAGGAAGAACGTCTTAGTTTTCCTGTTTTTGTTTGTCAAAATAAGAGCGCGATTGGAAATTTTGAGACGGTCCCCTATTTACTTGGTCGCTAGATTTATATGTTCGGCCTTGACGATTTGATGGTCTGCCCCGATTTTGCTGCGTTCTTTGATACATATGCGAGCCCCAACAATCTGCACGCACATGACCTACTTTACCACAATTCCAACATTCCGCAGGCGAACGGGGTCTCTGCTCTATATTATGGACGGGTTTGTTTTGACTGGGTCGTTTATCTATTTGAGGACGGGACCTGACTTGGGATTTATTTTGAGTACAAAATCGAGCCCTATGACCCGTCTGTTTACATTTAAAACACCTACTATTACGCGCATGGTCAATTTCCATTGGTTCTACATGCCTTGTTTCTACTGAGGTAAGATTATCTGCTCTATCCTTTAATAAGGGAAGAGTAGTATCAAAATTTGAAAGAGTTCGTCTGTTGTCATTACTTTGTACAATTTCTGTCATATTTGACCCTCTTATCGCTAGCCTCTGTCTCAGATTTTGTTCTCGCATTGCTATTTGAATTGCGGATTCTAAATCTTTAGGGTTTTCTCGCAAAATTTTCATTCTGAGGTAGTCGAATGTCAACCCGTCACAAAAGATATCTACTAACTGTTGTTGTATCAAAGGGTCTTTTAGTCTGTCATTACTGTAGGCGTCTTCCGCGATTTGCAATAGTCTCTCGGCGAACAACTGAACACTTTCATTTGAATGTTGTCGAGTCTTACGCATTACTGCTAACGCGTGTTGGGGGTCTGTTATTTCTGCAAATCTATTTTTAAGGGATTCCTTAAGATCGTTCCAAGATGGGATTTCTTCAGACGCATCTGTTTCATCTAAATACCTTTTAATATAATCCCCAACTGAACCCTTACTCGTTATGTATGCAAGCATGGGGATCTCATGACCTTGTTTCCCAGACATAACACTGTACTTTTCAACTTCCTTTATCCACTGTTTAAATTTTTGAGCATCTCCCTCAAAAGGAGTTATCACAGAAGATAGGGGCACTGAGAGTGCAGCTGTTATAGCTTTAACTTGACCAATTAAAAAATCTTTTTCATCATCCTGATCTGGGACTCGGTGTCGAGTTTCACGAGTTTCATACGGCCTAGCATCATGATATGTTTCAAAAGTATTTTGTTTAATCTGCTCTTTTTCTGGGGATTTTTGACCTGTTTCTTGCCCTTTATTTTCTTTGTTCTGACCCAACCCCGCGAATTGTTTTTCTAATTGCTCCATTTGATTTTTAAATTCTTTTTTATCAAACCCATCACCTGTCGCCATATTGGTTGCTTAGACAAAGTTGTTTACTTCGAGATAGCTATAAGAGACATATAGAAATGGTTCTTACCTTACTCTGTATTGAACTTCGCTCAGTCCTGGTCACTGGCACCAAGAAAGTTCATGTAAGCCTTCTGTCTTACAGGATCCTATTGAGGGTCAGCTCAAGCTTATGGATGACAAGTCCAGTATTTCTTTCTCAAGCGGTTTTATTAAGCGTGATCGTATAGTTAAGATTACAACAATCTAAAGCAGCCCAAATCAGGAGTCTGCACAATCTCATTTCATATGGGTATATATAAGGTTTTACTTATGATGGACAGTTTTGACTAGTTCGGCCCATATACGACGATCATGAGTGAACATTTAGTGTTCAAAATTAAGATTAATATTTTATTCCTAAATAAAGTAACAAAACCGTCAAAACTGCCAATCAAAGAGTCTGGATGCAGGATGTGGGTCTCCGAGTCCTGGGTCTCGGAGCCCCCCACCTAGTATGAGGCATCACTTACTCACAATACGTTCATTCATACACGGCATAAAAGGTTACAAAGGTTAATATATAGAATACACAATACATGACTCAATATAGAGTACTAGAGCTATCGTTGCAGACACAGAATCGCCAAATATGTCACATAATGTTAAACTCTCAATTTGGATATTATTATGCCCGTATTATGCACCTGGTTTCATAACATCATTTAGGAATACTACGCATTGCTACAAGAGTCACAGAGTTCATTCTGTCAATTATTATTAACACCATTCAGTGCGCAGCATCTAGGTACACATAAATATCATAGTGACCATTATGTAATACTAGCAATTCAAGGTCATAGCATGGCTATCTGTTTACATATCCCATTTGGCATTCCAAAAAAAATTCAAAAATGTCTTTGTTCAATGTGGTGATTACCTCTTTAGGAGTAGGTAAAGACATAAATAAATGGTTGATTTTTGGGATAACTAGAGATTTTACTACCGTCACACGTCCAATTGTGTAAGGTTTCTTCTTTTCCATTGTTGAAGCATGCTTTTAATTTTTTGAACTTGTATAGAATAGTTTAACTCAGTAACTTTTTTCAAGATCGACAGAAAAGTTAATACCCAGTAAACTAAACGTTGTTAAGTCATAATCTAGTTTCCATCTCGTGTGGTGAAAAACCTGATTTGAGATTTTTTTTTGAGCCAATCCATATGATTTTTGCTTTTGAACTATTTATTTTCAACCCAGAAATGTTTGAATAAAAGTCTAGAGTATCTAAAGTTGCAAAAAGTGAAGTAGGTGAACCATCCAAAATAAGAGATGTGTCATCTTCATATTGACTTATTTTATGTTCTTTACTGCCTATTGTAATAGCCTTTATTTTATTGTTTTGTTTAATAAGAATTGAAAGTATTTCAGCACAAAGGAGGAATAAATAGGGTGCAATAGGGTCTCCCTGTCTACAACCTCTTTCAATAGAGAGGTAATTAGATAAAAAGCCACTTTGTAACACTGAAGCCTTAAAATTTGTGTTTAATATTTAAACCCACTGGATTATATAATTACCAAAACCAAAAAAGTTCAAAACTTTATAAATAAATGACCAAGAAATTGAATCAAAAGCTTTTTCAAAATCAATTAGGACCAACAGTCCTGGAATTTTTTTATATTTAGTAAAGTGCATTAAGTCAAAAATAAACCTTGTATTTTCTCCAATGAATCTTCCTTTTATGAAACCTGACTGGGTATCAGAGTTAATAATATCCAAAGTAGATCTAATTCTATAACTCAGACAACCTGTAATAAGTTTATAGATAACATTTAATAGTGTAATAGGCCGCCAGTTTTTTTAAGTATTGTCTGGGTTTATCACCTTTTGGTAGACATGAAATAATTCCTAAACTCTGAGAGATGGGAAGTTCTTTCTTGGAGAAAATACATGTTATTGAGTTCAATATAATTTGTTTTAGGTCTACCCAAAAGAACTTAAAAAACTCAGCAGTATATCCATCACTACCAGGTGATTTATTATTTTTCATATTTTTTAAAACCACAAAAATTTCTTTTTCAGTTATCTCTTTGTCTAGCAACTCATACAAACATTTGTCCAACTTTGGAACTTCATAATTTTGAATAATATCATCAAGATCCAAATCTAAGAGTTCAGAATCTTTTTCTGTATATAAATTTTCGTATTTTTTTTAACTTCATCAAGTCTGCGTGTCTGGTCATAGGTCATACTATTTCCATCAAGTTCTAACTTTTAAATTGTTTTATTTAAATAATTACGGTTTTCTAAATTACAAAAGTATCTATTGGGTTTCTCCCCTTCGTCTACCCATTTAGCCCTAGACCTAATCATATGTCCTTCCATCTTTTCTTTACGTATATTTTTTAATAATAACCTTTTTTCCTCAATTAAGGGTAAATTAATTTCTTCCTCAGATTCCAATTTTTCTATTTCTTCAAGTAATGACTTTTCTCTAAAGTTTCTTTCCTTTTTCCTATGGGAGGAGTAAGAAATAGTGACACATCTTATTTCCATAAGGAGAACTTCTAAAAATAAACTATCGTCTACTTCATCGGTGTCACCTTGTATTTGTTGCATAGAGAAGTTCCGTATGGTTTCTTTCACTGTCTGTACATATTTTTTATCAAGAAGTAAACTTTTATTGAATTTCCAAAGCCCATGTCCCCTTTTAAAAGAGTTAAATTTTAATTGTATAATGACAATGGAATGGTCTGATCTATAACCAGGTTTAATTATGTATGACTCTACAGAGTTGGACAAACTTTCAGATATAAAAATATAATCTAAACGCCCTTGTTTTAAGGGGTTTTTCTTCGCCAAGTATATACCTTTTTGTCTGGATTCAAAGTCCGGAAGTAGTCTAATAGATATAAATCATCCATAATTTCAAGTAATTTCAAAGTCTTAACAATTATAAAGAATCATCTGGCTGATTAGTTTCTGAGAAGAAGATTTTGAAAGATTTATTCTCTATATTCCTATGTAAAACTTTGACCCCCCCCCCCATCCATTGTGACCCCAACCTACTCCCGGGGTGTCATTATTTTCACAGCTTTGAATCTACACTACCAGAGGATGCTTCAACACAAGTTTCAGCTTTCATGGCTAAAAAATGTTTGAGAAGAATATTTTAAAAGATTTACTCTATATATTTCTTATGTTAAACTTTAACCCCCTCTCCAATGTGGCCCCGCCCAACCACTGGAGATCATGATTTTCATAACGTTGAATCTACACTACCTGAGGATGCTTCCACACAAGTTTCAGCTTTCATGGCTGATTAGTTTCTGGGAAGAAGATTTTAAAAATTCACTCTACATATTCCTATGTAAAACTTTGACCCATCATTGTGGCCCAACCCTACCCCGGTGGTCATGATTTTTACAACTTTGAATCTACACTACCTGAGGATGCTTCCACACAAGTTTCAGCTTCCCTGACTGATTAGTTTCTGAGAAGAAGATTTTTAAAGATTTACTCTACGTATTCTGATGTAAAACTATGACCAACCATTGTGGCCCTACCCTACGCCCGAGGGTCATGATTTTCACCATTGTAAACCTACACTACCTGAGAATGCTTCCATTTTAATATGAGCTTTCCTGACCTAATAGTTTTTGAAAAGAAAATTTTTAAAGATCCACTCTACATATTCCTATGTAAAATTTGAACCACCATTGTGGCCCTAATGCCGAGGGTCATGATTTTTACAACTTTAAATCTACACTACCTGAGAATGTTTCCACACAAATTTCAGCTTTCCTGGCTGATTAGTTTCTGACAAGAATATTTTTAAAAATTAACTCTATATGTTCCTATGTTAAACTTTGACCCCCCCCCCATTGTTGCCCCACCTTACCCCTGGGAATTATGACTTTCACGAATGTGTAACTTAAGTGAAAGCAACTTAATATACTATATATTTATAATTCGATAAAATAAAGGTTTTGAGGAGTAGTGTGTACACACATTAGGGATCCAATTTTAGACAGGAATACCCAGGTACATTTTAATTAATATTCACAAAAAACTGAAATGTTATAATATATGGTTTTACGTATATCAAAGCATTTTGACGTATTGCTGATTATATAAAATTGTTTAGACTTTTGCCCCTGGACGATTCAGAGGCCGCACAAGGGGTTCAGAGTTTGATGTAGGCTTATATCCCATATATACAAACAATTGTTTAGGATTTTTATTTATACAAATTCTTTATGTATTATACTTCTTTGTCCAGATATTTTGTATTTTGACTCCATTAAGCTTAATTTATCATGCTTATTGTTGCTCAGGTGAGCAATGTGACCTATGGACATCTTGTTTGGTAATTTAGCAAGGAAATAACTAATACGTTAGTTCGAATTTTGATTTCAAAAATAGATATATATTTGCATTCAGTGTACATGTTCACTGTGCAAAATCCAGCAAATTTCGCAGAACATGTTAAGGAAGAAAATGTTATGAGATTGGTTTTCCATTGAGCATGGATGTTTCCTGACCAGTGATGACAGTTCCAAGAGACAATATTAGAAACAGAGGATACAAGTGAACAAATGCTTTTTATTTAAATTTCCTTATTTGTACGAACTCTTTATAAAACCTATTTATTCTATTATACATTTCCTATACAATTAGATTACGATTACCAATGAGAATTTGTTTTGAACTTTCTTAACATATTTTGTTTGGCTGCTGGTCGAAAATTTAAAATAGATAGTTGATAATTGGAAAAAACAGATTACACCATGCATTTAGCATAAGGTTTGTTACATTAACCCACACATTGCTCTATACCTGCATTTGTATCTGTCTTTCGATTCAATTAAGTCATTGTATCTTTCTCTATAAACAATACTAATTAATTTTCTAGTTCTACAACACTTGCTTGTACCAAAGAAGGACATGACATTAATGTGAGATAAAATATTCAGTCTGAATTAGCACACAATAAGCACAAATATTCCAAAGGTTACAGACAGAAACGGAGAATAAATACCAATCAAGAGAGAACAAAGAATTGTCTGATTTAAACAATAAATTGACACAATTTTGATATACTTTATTTTTTCAAGTTCAGTTATTCTTGTTTGTTTTATCATTATCATTATTATTTTTAGAATTTTCAAGTTCTTCATTATATGATCTCTTATTTCTTTCCAACTCGCACCTTGACATTGGTGAATATTGTTTTGGTATTTATAAGTCTTAATAAAGAATACAGGAAGCAGATATTTCATCACCTATGACGGCAAGGACATGGACTTGTTACATAAAGAATGAATGTCCATTGTTTGGAAATCAAAACAAACAATTGACAATTCGTGTATTACTGAATAATTCACTTCAAAAAGCATTTGACGTTAAAATGTTGAAACACTACGACGAAAAGACATTCTGATATTTTAGGTGCATCGTTGAAGCTTATGCTCTCTTTCTGTTTTTCTAATATTAAAGCATACATAATGCCCAACAATAAAGCATAGCTATCAAAATACGACAACGTGCAATTAGTAACCTTTTCTGTCGCCATTTTTGAACAAGGAGACTATTTCATGAATGAAGGGATATTATGTATATTTCAAAAAATTATTTACGGGAAATGATTGTAAAAAATCTTTCAGAATATGTTAAAGATAACAGCCAGCCCAGAAACGCAAGTTGACAATATTAAACTGCGAATAAGACTGGATAAAAGCTTGAATATCATGCATAAACGTGTATCAATATCAAGATAATCAATCTTACTTCCTGTTTGTTATTATACACAATTATGAGAGTTTTTTCACGTTTTTAAAAAATATATATATTTTACCTACCACATAAATCTTTTTGTATGCCATCTAGTTGTACAAAAACACTCAGTTTGTTCATGATTCTAGTCACTGCTTCTCAGTGATCGACATGATGTGCCGGAATTTTTTAAGGAACGTGACAGGAACATCGCGTTTTTTTTAAACACGGAAACTGCTAAATCATCCTTATATTCGATGATCCACGAGTAGATGAAGTTTTTAATTTGTATGCATTGCGTTTAAGAACTATCCTAATTTTTTCTATTTTTGTATTTTTTAAAGTGATGGGGTGTTGTTATTTAAATGGGTTAGGTAATGCTATATTAAACAAGCATTCTGAGAGTATTGTATAAGCAAAACACGTCCCCTACCGGGTTGTGGAAATTGTGAAAACAATGCACTGTTATGCAGAATATCGAACCCGAACATTAAAAAAATGGAATATAAAAAATATTTTTTTTCGAAAATATGTCAACCAGACGCTACAAAGGTGTAAACCTGATCTGTAGTTTGATATTTTGAAGCTGTTCAGCAAATTTCATATTATTCCCCAAACGCATAGAGAAAACAAGTGTGGAAAACTGAAGTGGGACAGACAGACGGACGGACGGACAGACGGACGGACAGACAGACGGACGGACTGACGGACGCAGAGGAAAGCTATAGTCCCCTCCGGTGAAACCGGTAGGGGACTAATAATATCTCGCGAAATGCGCAGGAAGAAGCACTTTGCACATTTACAAAAGAGCTTTTCATGTTAAACTACCTTTTTTCATTATGCTTTTTCTGTACTGTGTCTTTGATTTTTATCTTAACCATTTTTTTTTCAAATTGAAATTTAAAAAAAAGCTGATCTGGATCTTCAGAGGGGCAGGCAGGGTAAAACTGAAATTTATTTGCATTATTATTAATGAGTTTTAGACTATATTTGCTAAGCTGACTGAAAAAAAAATTACACCTTTTTGCCTTTTGACTATCTCTCCCAAAAGCAATTTATTATTACAGTTGAAAACGATTTAATTTTTGTACTGATTAAATGTTAACTATTAACTGCATATACGTCGCAACAATGTTAAGGCGTCCCGATCGCAGCACAGTTAAGGCTGTCAATAAACTCCGTTCAGACAAAAAGTATGGGAAATGTGCATTATGACATCACAGTATATTACAAACCTCGAAAGTACTTTTTAATCTATTTATTAGTAAAATTAACTTATACTAATCTTTTAATTAAAAACAACAAATGCTATTACTTACAATTTTGATGTCCGTTATATCGTACACACTGAAAAATAAGCGAGATGTCTTTCTCGCTGTACTACAAAATATGACGTCATATGCTTCAAAATGACGCATTAAGTTAAATCATTGAAGGCTATCGTGCAGTTTTATAGCGAAGAAAAATAAATGTCATACATTAACGGAAAAGTATAAATGAATATTTTGTTTAAAATTATTATTAGTAGAATGCTACCTATATAGTCTCATTTTCATTTTGTTAAAAGTATGCATCGTATAAAGAAGCCACCTCGGTTTTGTATAAAATATCGTATATCTAAAATCTGAGTACCTAAATAAATCACTTAATTGCAAGGGCATATACTTACCTGATCCCGACAAACTTTTACATGTGAATTTGAAATATGCTATGTAACTTAAAAACTTCTACGATCCTTGTAAAATCTTACAAATTAATTATTTTTTAATGAAATTAACCCCGTGACCTTCAAAATTATTCAACATATGCATTATAAATTACGGTTTCTACTAACAAATATTCTTATCTTAAAAAGTTCGCACCGTTTTTCAAAATCTACGATATAACATCAAGTTATTTCATAATTCAGTTGTGAATTTTGTCATGATTATGCCCTTGCAATATTGAATTTTTTAAATGACCTCAAAACCACAAATACATCTGCTTGTACCATGCGACTGCCATATCACGTGACCACTATGAACATAAAATATTGTACTGTTATATATATATTTTAGAAATATATTGCATTTGAGTGACTGTTATTGATTTTAAAAAGGACATGCCAGTTTAACTAAAGTATACGTGTTTTCATCACAGAAATTTGCCCGTATTTTTATTGACCGCCTTAACTGTACTGCGATGCTAAACTACGGTTTTTAATACTGGTAACATAATAATGTTTTTTTAATGTGAATGAATTCTGTACGTCTAGCATTAACGGCAGCATCTATGTAAAGGAAACATGCGGTTTCATAGTGGTTTGATATAATTCACTTTTAACGTTAAAATACATTCCCTGAGAACTAACGAAAGGAATGCAGATCGTGACGTCAAAGTTAATATGACGTCATATCGTATGAAGTACAGACAAGTGACTGTCTACACATCTCTGTAAAATCCATCGGGAAGTTTTAAACCAGAGGTGGTGTAATGCGTCGTATATATTTTCTAAATTATGTTATTTATAATAAAAAATAATCATTATTATTTTAACACTACCAAATAAGATTAGTACAGTTAATTCTCTACTCATTAGCCCACCAAGATGAAGTCGGGAAGAGCTTATGCTATACCCCGGCTATGGCGGTGGCGTAGGCGTTGGCGTCAAACCTGGGTTATTTTTATGTAAATTTCAGATAAAAGTATGTTTTGAAAAAGGCGGATCAAGCCCCTCTCCCGTCTCTTCCTTTCCAAATGCAACAGTTCTGTTTTAATGAGGCGTGATGGTCAACAAGGTAACCATTATATTTATCCAAAGTCTTCATGTATAATTTATTTAGCTATGAACTATTACTAAGAATGACAATTCCATATAATTTATCTTGTAAATTTGGACATTTTCTATTATTCGTATACATAGCTCTTCTTCAAAAGAAGATCGATGCAGTCTCAAAATGGCCACGACAAATGAATCATTTTAAGCTACGACATTTAATCAAAAAGATTTTATAAATACTTTATATAGTTGTATATACATTTTTTTCATTATTCACATCATATCATAATATATAATGCAAATATATATCATATATACATAAAAATGATTATATATATACATAAATGGCGTATACAATCAAAACATGCGAGTGGCTGTATAATTAATGGTACATTTTAATCAAAAGTTGTCCGATGTAAGTAGCTGCATAATGAACTTGCATCACATTTTCTGATATAGTTTTATTTATTTAAGCCTTGTTCTGCTTCACATTATTCTTAGCATTATCTTGAACGTTCTTTCCCCCAAAACTGAAACCTTGCAGTCACAAAATGAAATGGCGCATTTTATTTTACTTATTCTACCCTTAATTCATATGTATATTTTGATATATTTAAGGTAGATATATTCAATCCCTGAGCTATTTTTCAATATATCAGTGCAATCATATATCTTGATGCAACTTCTACTGAAATAGATCCACCAAGACCTGCGCCACTTATTACGCTCATTTTTTTTGTCTACTTCAAAGTAGTTTATTTAAAATGAAAGGTTTTTAATTTATTTCATCCTTCCCCCGGAGATCATGATTTTCACAACTTTGAATCTACACTACCAGAGGATACTCCTAAACAAGTTTCAGCTTTCCTAGCTGATTACTTTCTGAAAAGAAGATGTTTAAAGATTTACTCTATATATTCTTTTCTTAAACTTTGTCCCCCAATTGTGGCCCCACCCTACCCCTTGGGATCATGATTTTCACCACTTTGAATTTGTAACTTTAGTGAAAGCAACTTAAATACTATAGATTTAAAACTCGCTAAAATCAAAGTTTTGAGGAGTAGGCTGTTCCTACATTAGGGATCCAATTTCAGAAAGGAATACCCAGGTACATTTTAATTAATATTCACAAAAAACTGAAATGTTATAATAAATGGTTTTACGTATATCCCAATCTGATTAAAACATCCGCTCTGACAAATTCGATGTCGCTACACAAAGATCTGAAGACATCCCGTACAGGGTCACGTCAGAATGAACTTTCATGACCAAGGGTCAGCCAATGAAACTCTTTCATATTAACCAATCACTGTACGCTTTTCATTTCATGTTCGGTATAGCTTTAAAAATGGCGGACACAGATGAAGCATTGAAGAAATCATTGTCAAGTTTTAGTATTGACTCTTTAAAGCCGTAACAGAGACAAATATTGGATATATTATTGGACAGGAAAGACTGTTTAGTTATATTGCCAACAGGATTTGGAAAATCGCTTCCTTTTCACGTATTCTTGCCGGTTATTCGCGAGAAAAGAGCAGATTTTAACCAAAGTGTAATGTTAGTGTGCTGTCCTTTAGTTGCATTGATGCAGGACCAGGTGGCGAAGTTAGCAACAATAAAAAGTGTTTCGGCAGCATACATAGGTATGGTATTTTTCTGAATTATTTCAATGACCCACTTCTATTACAATGTAACAATATTAATGAGTAAACGTGTCTGAACTGTTGAAATAATAACACCCTCTCCTGGACTTCCCCTCGCCATACTTGAAGTTGAAGTCAACTTAAGATTAATTACATGTACAGTGTTTACAGGATCAAGTGTAGAAAGCGATGCCCGTATCCTGAATGGGGAAATAGATATCATATAATGCATCCCCAGAACGAGTTATAAATAATGCTGGGTGGAGAGAGGGCATAACAAAGTTTAAAGTTTGTTCCATCGTTATAGACGAGTTCCACACCATTGCAACATGGTAATTATATTCCAGGCTTCCATAACTTTCTCTGAATAATGGTTTACAGAGATTAAAATTGATGCTGTCGTAAGAATGTTTATATTTGTAATGTTTTGTTGAGTATTGGTAACTGCTGTAAGCAACAGCTTCTTTTCAATCTGCTGAAATAAATGTCACACATAGGCATATTTCTCAATTGGCAGAGTTAATCAAAATAAGCTTTTTTTCAATCTACTGAAATATTAAAGCTTAAACACTGAACCAGTATTTCAAGTTTAGACTAATACTGTGGAATCATTGTTGTTCGTGGAGGACCAATGTTGATGGCTTTCGTGGGTAATCCTAGCCCACGAATTTACATTCCCACAAACATATATACAAGCATTGTTTAATATTCATTAAAGTTGTCCCGATTACTACCAACTAAATAACGTCCCCATGAACCAGGAAAATGTTGGCTGTCCATGAACATTGACCCCCACGAATAAAAATCATTCAACAGTATGAAATATAGAGTAAAACATCATGATCATGTGGTCCTTTATTTTTCAGGGGTGAAGACATAAGTGGACTAAATGAACAAGCTTTCAGAAAGTGGTTTGCTTCTGTTGGAGAACTGCGTTCTTTATTTCCACAAGCCAATGTTGTGGCATTGAGTGCAACCTGCACACAAAAAATTAAGAAACGAGTAATGAAGCAGTTGTGTTTTGGACCAAACACTGTGGAAATTTTCAAGTCTCCAAACAAAGCCAACATTAAACTTTCAATGTGTAAGGTTTCAAATGAACTGGAAATTGCAATGTCATGGCTTGTAGATGGTTTGAAACAATTGGCTGGTGATTTTCCAAAAACCCTGTTGTATTGTTACAGTATTAATGATGTGTCAAAACTTTACTCTTATTTTTCTAAAGAGCTGGATGAGGAGACATTTGGCTCCTTAATTGTTATGTTTCATTCAGAAACTTCCCCATCCAAAAAGGAAGAAATAGTTAAGATTTTGAGAGATAAAACAAACAGTAGTAAAAAAAGACTAGTTATATGTACAAATGCATTGGGAATGGGTATTGATGTGTCAAATTGTTGTTCTGTTATTTTGTTTGGAATGCCTGACAATATTGTAGATTTAGTTCAAGAAATAGGTAGAATAGGAAGAAATGGTGAACAGTCAATAGCAATGATACTGTTTAATTCCTATCATCTGCGGCGTTTAAATAAAGATATGAAAGAGATTCTTTGTTCAAGTGACTGCAGAAGATTGAATATTATGAGGCATTTTTGATGGACTCGGATTTAAAAGAACTAGGAAAAGACACAGGGGTACATACTTGTTGTGATATTTGCCAAAAAGGTTGTAAATGTGACAATTGTGAACTACTTCTTTTAGAGAGACTTTTAGAGAATGAAGTTCTAACTGACACGGACAGTACTTGTAGTGATAATTCAGAAAATACAGAGGACTGTTGGGAAAGTACATTTGCCTCAGAATTGAACTTTAACCTTGAAATCCGATAAGATCAGTTGTTATTGTGATATGTTATGAAGCATTAGAAATATCAAATCCAACTTAATGTACGATACAAACATTTGTTCTTTTTTTTATAGTTCAACATAAAATTACAGGTACATTAATTAGTGCAGATAAGGCATTCTTTGTAGGAATGCGAACTATAGCTGTAAAAATTCTTATGTGACATACAGAATAAATTTGTTGAAAATATTTGTTACAAAATATATCTTAATTACAAAAATGCATGCAGATGTTTTGAATATGCATATTTTAAATTCAGTTGCCTGTCTGCTCACCCACCATTTTCACTACTTCAATAATTTTCCATTGGACATGTTTTGGTAAAATAGCATTAACAATAGTAGGAACTGAGAATACAACAACAAATCCTGCAATCCTAGGACTTAATCAGCTAACATATGTTGATACAACAACATCTGTACTGCACAATTTTAAAAAAATTGCCATGCACAAAATCCTGCAATCCTAGGACTTACTGGTAATCATTCAACATATTTTGATACACATATGTACTACACAATTTTAAAAAATTGCCATGCACATAAGGCAGGATGTACACAAACTTGTTTTTTTTGTGAGTGAATATTTTATTGGCTCAACAATTATGGTACATATATTTTTAGAACATAATTCAAAACGTTTCACAATAGAATAAATGATAAATGGCATGGAAACAGATCAATATACGAGTACCTTGGACATGGAGCTAAAATATTAACATGGATCTAAAATATACATGCATCTTAGTTTTTAACATGGTAGAAAGCATTAATCAGCAATCTTCAAACAATCAAGACAATCCATATAATACTGAAAGACTACAGTTTATAAGTTAACTAATATTGGCTGCCATAATTCATAAAAAAATGAGCATTTGATTCTTCGAACAAAGATAATTTTCTTTCGCATGAAGTTTGTTTCTTAGAATTTTTTTTAAAAGCAATGAACTCAATTTGTTTGCCAGGAGATTTTGAATGAATTAGATGTATAAAGCATTTTCCAAGAAAAATACAATAATTTAGTGGAACATTTTTTACTTTGTAGATACCAAATATGACATCTTGCATTGTTAAGTGATTGACATTTTCTATATGTTGTTGCCACCAATATATTCGATCTTTCCAGAAAATTTGTATGCTTTTACATTGGAAATATCTATGATGTATAGTGTCAATTTCATTACAGTTGTTTGTGTTACAGTTCGTACTTGGAATTAATTTCATATTAAAAAGCGACTTGTTATGTAATATGATTCTGTGTAATATTTTGAGCTGAAGAGAGTGTGCGTTAGTTTGTGTGCAACACTGAAAAGGTAAATTAAATATCTTTTTATAATCAGAGACTGGAATTTCTACTTCAAATATTTCTGACCACTTTTGGATACAGAGAGTAATTTCCTTACAACTGTTAATTAAAATCCAATACGCATGATGTACACAAACTTGCTTGTAGTTCTTAACAACTGATTCTTAGAACATCATACAAAGTTTTATTACATACATGTGCATAAACATACATGTGCAAGTACCAAGCTGGTACATGTACATGTATAATCTAACATAAACAAAGTCCAGATTTAATACAGCATATTCTTAAGTCGACAATATTGCAGATTTGGTTTATGTCGATGAATCATTATAGGAAGTTTTGTAAAACAGTTCACATATGCATTCCTATCAATGATAAGTTTTTGACAGCGAAATGTTCTGTTAGGGTCATACACGAGAATATCGTTCTGCATTAGATCCTGTAGAACTTTTTGGACATCACTTTGATATGAAGGTAGATGATGGAAACCTTTCTTCTGACGTACACTTGCAATTTCATCGAAATGTTTAACAAAATTTACCAAGTGCGGATATTCCTTGGAATGAAGAATGATGCTCTCCTTTGTCTGATTTCCAGTGCATGCCACTTTACTGTCACGGTTAACCATTTCAAGGTATTCATCGAGTGCGATGTTGTTATTTTGTCCACCTTGAAGATTGACGAATCTGTTTGCAACAAGTCTTTGACTAAGATCTCCAGGAAGTATCCCAGTACATGCAGTTAAGGCTGTCAGATGAATAGAGCCTATTAGGTATTTCACTTTGTTTGTCTTGTTGTAAAGAGGCAATTCGTATTTAGCTGACCTAACTGACCGCTCCCCATCCCCCATGTCGACTGCTGTGTCCAAGTTTTTGTGAATAATTAAAAGTTTAAATAACATGAAAACATAATCTTGAAGCTCATATCTGCTCTTCTTTTTGGTTTTGGCCTTCTTTGGAGGAATTTGAACATCATGCTTCCTTTGCTCATGTGCTTGAAGAGAACCCATGAAGGCATATGTTGCTTCGCAAAAGTGACATTTCAAACGTTCATTTTCAAGTGCACCAGACAACCAGTAGTTCTCCGAGTGTTGTGGATCATCTAACACTTCCCTCAATTCTTTACAAATGTCTTCTTCATTTTCAAAAAACCATGTCTGTAAGAATTCACTTGCCACCAAGTTCGACCATTCGACTTTATCCTTCTTTGATAGTTCCTGGAATCCCTCTGGAAATGGGATGTTCGAATCAGCTTCTGTCAGGTGGAACTGATGAAGGAGAAGCAACTGACAAATGGCATCAAATACAGTGTAGAAAAGGAGCTTGTAAGGGTGATATGCGTTCTTCATTTCACCTTTCACACCTCTATGGTTCAACAGATTTCTGTAGAAATAAAGAGTCCCAGGATCTTGTCCACTCTCTGTGCTGAAAGTCAGCTTGGCTATTGCCTATAACATAATCATGATCAAATAATAATATAAAAATAGTCAACTTGATACATATACCATAAGGGATAAAGAGAAAACTCAAAAGATGTTAAGAAAGAGAAATGCTCTATAATAACTTTTTGAATCTTTTTCATTCGGCAAATAAGTCTCACAATTTATCTTGAAACAAAGACAAACAAAACGTTAAGAATTATTAATTTTTTTTAGATAGGAACCTCTAAGAAATTCATCAGCCTATGAAAATCTTCTATTTTGCAAATAAACCCTTCTAATTTTTCTCTTGCTGTTACTGCATTCTTCATAGCTTTTTGAGCTGATTGAACTCTCTCGTCTGTTAATATGTCCCCTAAAATATCAATGTTTTCTACAATCAGCACTTACCTTAAATTGAATATCAAAACTTTAAATAATATTCTGACAAAAAAATCATTATTTTGGAATTTGGATAATAAAATTAACATCTACAAATATTACACATTTCTTATGTTATAAAATTACAAGTATAGCCTAAAGACAAAATAATATTTACCTCCAAAAAACACAGGCTCAACAATGTTTCCATTCTTGTATGGTATGAAGTCATTGGAAAGTTTCTTCAAAAGAGCAATGAGTTCTTGGGTCTTGTTTTCATTACAGTCAAACAGTCCAAGAGGGTACTGAAAATATAATTTAGAAACTATTCTTTAACCAGTCATTTTTCATTATTACCGTAAATGAAATGCTAGATATCTTATTGAATCTAACATTGACAATAGTATATAATAAATGTGTAATAATTACTTGGAATGTTTTTAGCCCAGAGAAATGACTGTAAGGGTGATCCAAATGCTTTGGATAAATAGAGCTGTACACCCTTTGAAGTTGAGGATTGTGCTCAATAATGGAAGTTGCAAACATGAACACTAATTCTCTCATTAATTGTTTTTGCTCAGCAACAGAGGGTATAAATTCACAGATTTGTTTGGCATCTCTTTCTTCTATTCTGTGGAGATCCGGTAAGGGTGGAACTCTATCTTGAACCGCAATGACGTTGAAGAGATGCAGTGACAGTGTTACTCGTTCTGAAGTCCTGTAAGATGGCAAAATGTTCTTGTCCCAATTGTCCCCGACTAATTGATATTTCACATTTCCACTATCAGCCCAGGAATCCCTCATTTCTTTCACTTTCAAATCTACTAGTTCCTTCCAAGTTTCTAATTTTCTATGAATGGTCTTCGGATGTACACATAATCCAATATTTGACAGTCGTTCAATATCCTACAAAACAATACAAACATGCATCAAAATAATTCCATACCGTATTTTACAAGACTTAAACCATTGGTCCCCTATTGTAGAGCCCCCCCCCCCCCCCCCAATCCCCCCGAAGGCAGGTTGTACCAAGTTTGGTTGGTTGAGAAGTTAACATAAGGTAATACGCAATAGGAAAGGTTTTTTTTTTAGCCTTTAACTCTTGCAAGCAAAAATTAATTGCTTGTACCTGTATTTGTTTTGCTACTGAATTATGTACATAGGCAATATATAACATTGTTAATAATCATACCCTTTGAATACATCCACCATGAGTTAACACAAAGGCAATCATGTACTGGAAAAGGGACATTTCCTGGTTTTTCCCATGCAATGCAATGGCAGCAGATTCCATAACATGGATGACTGATTTGCTATCACTGGAGAGCTCCTGGTCACTTACTACAGCTGATAGTAAAGAAAGAATTGTAGGGCATCTTCTTTGGAGTTCTTCCTTCATTTGCTGCCACTTAAATTCAAAAAAATCTTTAAAGTCCTTACTCTGGAGAATGGACCCCGACCCCCTCTTACAAAGAGCAAGTGCCTCTTTTTGATCATTTTCGCTGCCCCATTTGTAACCTCCTCAGGGTGAGATGAGCAAAGGTTGTTAACAATGGTCCTTTCAACATTGTTTCCTCCACTATTGTTCGGCAAATGCTTCTGTGAACTTCCGAAGTAATCAGGGCTGTTTTCTTTCCACTTGGGTAATGCACATATACCTTTAATAAGAGTAAGTATATTAAAAAATTAGCTGATTTGCATGATAATCACATTGAAGGGTTAATATTTGAAATGTACTTTGAATAATTTGATATAAGCTTAACATGACTAGCAAACAGACAGTTTTTCAGTATTCTCAGTAATCAATAAATAGGTACACATAAATTCAATTCACACTCACTACACCTGATTTTACAATGTTTATGCATTAAGTGCAATTTGTGTTTATGGTGCATTTTCATGTACAGTTGATTATTACATTTTTACACTGCCATGGTTTATTTACTGTTCAACTTTTTATAATTTTATAGAAGTCAAGCATTATTTTCAATGTAAATATATCCATACATGTAAGATGGGTAAGGCATTATAGGGCTAAATAAAAATATTGCAGATAATGATAATGATAAATTTTCCATTTACAAGTCGTGCTTAGCTTCATTATAATTATAAATCCTTTCCTTCATAGTTATGCAAATATTTGTCAATATTTGACAAATTAAAGATACATCTTGAGGCATATTCTAGAGTATTGATATCTGTCAACAAAATAAAGAACAAAATTAAGAACAAACTTATGACATACATAAGTACATTAAGTAATATAGATAAACAAACAAATAAACAAAAAAAAAGCAGTCAAACTTTTAACAATATGAATGGGATTACTGATCACTTCTTCTTTGATCTATTTTGTATATATTGCAAAAATTTCAATATATACTATCAGTAATCTATGAGTATGATCTACTATATTGTTTTCAAGTTTTCATTCAAATTAGAAGATGATCATTGATCCGTACTTAAACTAATGACAAAATAAGGCATAGCTGTGCCTACGAAACATGCAGAATGGAAAACATGATATATCGCATTCATGTTCATATATAACAAATATTAATTACATTGGCGTCGGAACCGGGGGGTGCAAAAGTAGGCATAACCATAACCATAATCCTTTTTGTTTGCTTTTCAAGATTTCTGATGAGTCTATAAAGCCCCCCCCCCCACTTTCAATTTGCTTCCGATGCCACTGAATTCAGAGTTGAACTTGTCAGTATAATCAACTGAAAATAAATTTTCATCAGAAAAATAATTGACCAACATATTAATATAAGTTTAGTAAATATCTAAACCTAAACTTCATCATGAACACTATACCTTAACTTCTTCATTTTTATAAACAGTGTCATGTTTATCAGCTTTATTCTCCTAAAATTTATGACAAATACTCAATTCATTAAAATTCTGACACATGATTTGGTCTTCAATTAAAAAATAAAATTACTACATATGTTGAATTGAATAATACTGAGCTTTGTCTAGTTAGCATATATCCTTGAACTTCTTCTCTTAAACCGCTTTTCCAATTTCAACCAAATTTGGCACAAAGCATCCTTATGGGAGGGCAAATATAAATTGAAAACATTGAAACTGTAGAAAAGGGGGGGGGGTGCATTTTTAAAAATCTTCTTCTCAAGAATCACCGTGGCAAATTCAACGTAGTTTAGCATAAATTATCCTTATGGGAAGGAAAATATAAATTGCAAAAATTAAGGGGTAATTCTGTTTCAAATCTGAGTTATTACAAAATAATAATATAGGAAAGGCGTATTTCAATCAGTTTAATAGCCTCGGGTTCGGCATCCGGTAAAATGGGTAGGCAAGACTCGGCCTAGGCAAAACAAAAGATTGGCAGTTATTAATTTGTCAATCTCATTAAAATTTCAGGATATTTGATGGACTTGTATATTTGTATTTGCTGTGAATATTGCTGCAAAATAATGCGTATTTGGAATTGACGATTGCCGATTTGCCCCAGCTTTTATTTTGCTACGGCCCGGGTTTTCCATTGAGCATGGATGTCCATTTTACCAAGACTCGTATTTCATACTTCTGAAACGAGGTTCTTTGTTTAAAGCAGCCATGACATTATACGAAAAAGGGTCGATCTGACTATGATGAATTTGCTTGTTGTGCAACAGTTCGCGTATGAAGGGAAATTTTGAAACATGCAAAATATATTGGTGCCGATTTTGGTAAATCGAAAAAAAGAAATATTTCAATGCGTTGGCAGTTTTCACACATGACGTTGGTATTAGCTTTTTCTGATTTTCGTTTCGTTTTCATTAGTTGTATGCTTTGTAACCTGGAAACTATCGTCTGTATTTCGTGATTTTTACGTATCAAATCAAACAGAGACTTCGATAAATCAAACAATTAACTGTTTACCTGCGCAAATTAAGCAAAATCTGATGTAGGGGTACTAAAATACAATTCATTCTATCGGTAATTCGGCATTATCTTTTGTGTAATGGTAGATTACTGCAATAGGTTTTGTTGAGATGCTCGGCATTTTCTCGAGTTTATTCAGTTTAAATAGAGTTTGATATCGCTGACGGAAATATGTAGGCATATACATGTATATATATGATTCATTTCGATAAAATAAATAGTGTTCTTTATTTGTTATACAGTCATGTAGTGCATGTTTCTTGTGTTTAATTGTTTACAATTTTTATTTACTAACCATATTTGAGTGTTAAGCTTCGAATTATAAGCAAGATACAGAGATTTGCTCACAATTCTATGTTTGTACACAGATCTTAAAAACTAAAGATTAAAAAAGTAAAATATTTGTCAATATTTATAAAGAAAATTTTCAAAGTCTGTTCTTCCAGAAACCAACTTTAACAACTTATTGTATTGTAAACTTAACCTTTTTAGCTCACCTGAGGGTTGGGCCACAATGGGGGTAAAAGTTTAACAAATGAATATATTGAGTAAATCTTTAAAAATCTTCTTCTCAGAAATTAATTAGCCAGGAGAGCTGAAACTTGTGTGGAACCATCCTCAGGTAGTGTAAATTCAAAGTTGTGAAAATCATGACCCCCAGGGGTAGGATGGGGCCACAATGGGGGATCGAAGTTTAACATATGAATACATAAAGTAAATCTTTAAAAATCTTCTTCTCAGAAACTAATTAGCCAGGTAAGCTGAAACTTGTGTGAAAGCATCCTCAGGTAGTGTAAATTCAAAGTTGTGAAAATCATGACCCCCGGGGGTAGGATGGGGCCACAATGGGGGATCAAAGTTTAACATAGGAATATAAAGAGTAAATCTTTAAAAATCTTCTTCTCAGAAACTAATTAGCCAGGAAAGCTGAAACTTGTGTGAAAGCATCCTCAGGTAGTGTAGATTCAAAGTTGTGTAATTAATAACCCCTGTAGGTAGGTGGAGGCCACAATGGGGGGGGGGGGGGGGGGTCGAAGTTTAACATATGATTATAAAGAGTAAATCTTTAAAAATCTTCTTCATAGAAACTAATTAGCCAGGAAAGCTGAAACTTGTGTGGAACCATCCTCAGGTAGAGTAGATTCAAATTTGTGAAAATCATTACCCCTGGGATAGGTTTGGGCCACTTCTCAGAAACTAATTAGCCATGCAGGAAAGCTGAAACTTGTGTGAAAGCATCCTCAGGTAGTGTAGATTCAAAGTTGTGAAAATCATGATCCCCAGGGGTAGGGTGGTGCCACAATGGGGGTCAAAGTTTATCAAAGGAATATATAGGGTAAATCTTTAAAAATCTTCTCAGAAACTAATCAGCCAGATGATTCCTCATAATTGTTAAGACTTTGACACTTCTTTGGCCTCACGAGAAGGTTCAGAGTTTGATGTACGTTTATATCCCATATATAAACTATTGTTAAGGATCTTTTTGAGAACTGCAATACTCAACATATGATATGACTATAAAATCATCCTGTTAGAAAAGGGACTAATGATTATAAACCTAAGAATATCCAGGGAAAAATTGATTTTATTTATACAGGATCTACATGTATTATTGTACATTGTCCAGATAGTTTGTATTATGAATCATTTAATATTTATTCGTTTGATGAGATATCGGCGCTTCTGATTGGTCGAAAAATTTCTTTGATACCTGCATCAATAAAATTTTAGCCGGATCTACCTTTATCAACTGCTCCGATCAAACACTATTTATAGAACGGGAATTTCCAAAATAAACACTGTCAACAAAGTGTTAAGTTGTGTCTGTTTTATTGTCAGCAAACAAAATACAACTTTCTAAACATAAAAACTTGAAAGTTTAACCTTCAAAAATAAACAAAACACAATATCTTATTCACGAAATAGAAAATTAAGCGTCTTCCCACGATTTCGTCTGCTTCAGATCAATCAACATTACTGCGAGGCTGGCTGTTCCTTTTCCAGAATAATCATAACGAACATATAGGCCCATACACTTTCACGGTAACACTGCTGTTCAAACTTGGTAACGATGATTTTTAAACTTACACAGTACCCTACATGATCGGTCATCAGAAATTCAGAATAAGCACCGCATTCCAAGCAGCAGATACTATAGTATACCATTTAAGTACATCACTGGCTATATAGTTACCACAATGTTTACAAAAGTCGCTTATACATACTATTCTTTGTCGACATATCAACTATTTTCGTCCACGATCGCTTCTACTTGGATGGTTATGTCCAGTTGCATTTTCCATCGATCTCACATGAAAACTAGTGTTATTACGAATTTTTCTGCACAGTGAATAATATCACAAGCTATCGCATGTATTTTCCTTTCGTTTTCAATTCAGCCGGTTCAGATTTTAACTCACTATTTGTGTTTAATCCATTAAATTCAGTTCAATAGCTCTACATCAGCTGAAGGCGTATCCATTTTGAATATTGTTGCTGTTGTTATTTTGTATTCATACGCGCCGCTTCATTTACATTATTTACATTTTTGATCAATGACACTTCACATTTTTTGATTTGAAAATGTTTAATTAAATGATAAGAAATAAAGATAATAATTTTTCTATTGATCGACGTATCAAAGAAAAAATTGACCGGAACACTTTTTCATCAATGCGCTACGCAGGATATCGAACCCGAACATTAAAGGATAAAAAATTATTTTTTTCGAAAATATGTCAACCAGACGCTACAAAAGTGTAAACTTGATCTGTAGTTTGATATTTTGAAGCTGTTCAGCAAATTTCATATTATTCCCCAAACGCATAGAGAAAACATGTGTGGAAAACTGAAGTTGGACAGACAGACGGACGGACGGACGGATGGACGGACAGACAGACGGACTGACCGACGCAGAGGAAAGCTATAGTCCCCTCCGGTGAAACCGGTAGGGGACTAATAATATCTCGCGAAATGCGCAGGAAAAAGCACTTTGCACATTTACAAAAGAGCTTTTCATGTTAAACTACCTTTTTTCATTATGTTTTTTCTATACTGTGTCTTTGATTTTTATCTTAACCATTTTTTTTTTCAAACTGAAATTAAAAAAAAAGCTGATCTGGATCTTCAGTGGGGCAGGCAGGGTAAAACTGAAATTTATTTGCATTATTATTAATGAGTTTTAGACTATATTTGCTAAGCTGACTGAAAAAATGTACACCTTTTTGCCTTTTGACTATCTCTCCCACAAGAAGTTTATTATTACAGTTGAAAACGATTTAATTTTTGTACTGATTAAATGTTAACTTTTAACTGCATATACGTCGCAACAATGTTAAGGCGTCCCGATGCTAAAATACAGTTTTTAATACTGGTAACATAAAAATGGTTTTTTAATGTGAATGAATTCTGTATGTCTAGCATTAACGGCAGCATCTATGTAAAGGAAACATGCGGTTTTATAGTGGTTTGATATAATTCACTTTTAACGTTAAAATACATTCCCTGAGAACTAACGAACGGAATGCAGATCGTGACGTCAAAGTTAATATGACGTCATATCGTATGAAGTACAGACAACGCAGCACAGTTAAGGCAGTCAATAAACTCCGTTCAGACAAAAAGTACGGGAAATGTGCATTATGACATCACAGTATATTACAAACCTCGAAAGTACTTATTAATATATTTATTAGCAAATTTAACTTATACTAATCTGTTAACTGAAAACAACAAATGATATTACTTGCAATTTTGATGTTCGTTATATCGTACACACTGAAAAATAAGCGAGATGTCGTTCTCGCTGTACTACAAAATATGACGTCATATGCTTCAAAATGATGCATTAAGTTAAATCATTGAAGGCTATCATGCAGTTTTATAGCGAAGAAAAATAAATGTAATACATTAACGTAAAAGTATAAATGAATGTTTTGTTTAGAATTATTATTAGCAGAATGCTACCTATATAGTCTTAATTTTATTTTGTTAAAAGTGTGCATCGTATAAAGAAGCCACCTCGGTTTTGTATAAAATATCGTATATCTTTAAGCTGAGTACCTAAATAAATCACTTAATTGCAAGGGCATCCACTTACCTGATCCTGACAAACTTTTACATGTGAATTTAAAATATGCTATGTAACTTAAAAACTTCTACGATCCTTATAAAATCTTACAAATTAATTATTTTTTAATGAAATTAACCCTGTGACCTTCAAAATTATTCAACATATGCACTATAAATTACTGTCTTTACTAAGAAATATTCTTATCTTAAAAGGTTCGCGTTTTTCAAAATCTACGATGTAACATTAAGTTATTTTTTAGTTCAGTTATGAATTTTGACATGATTATGCCCTTGCAATATTGAATTTTATAAATGACCTCAAAACCACAAATAACAGTGCGACATTTAAGTCCGGACATGACAAAGTCCGGGCTTTTAGCTACCCTTTCCGTTGGACATAGCTTACTTTTGTTTATATATCTTGGTGGGACATTTTACTTTGATCCTATCATGTCAGCATGAATGTACACATTGCTCTAGTTTTCTTATAATTGTCTCTCAAATATCAAAATCCCATGGGATTTTGGTGGGATTTTTCATCCCATCTCAAACCCCACCAAAATCCCATGGGAGAAAAAGTACTGTGGGATAAATTGTCCCATGTGGGAGAAAAAATCCCATAATTGTTAAAAGATGGGATTAATTCTCCCATATAGGACAAAAAATCCCACATATTAAAGAAAATGGGATATATCCCTTGATATTTCACATAGGATAAATGTTCCCATATATCACAGATATTTTTCTCATGATTTCTCATAATAAATTATTTTCTTTTGTTATTTCACCTTAATTTGCACATAACATTAAACTCTGTCTCATAGTAATTGATTGGATCTAATCAACAACTGTACAAACATTTCATGTTTTCATCTGATATTAATCTTTTAAAGACATGTGAGAATGTATTGTGTTGATTTTCCAAAATACTGTAGGTGCATGTTTGCTATAAAATGCAGATTCTAATCCTCAATTAATAGTTAATTATTTGGTTCTTCATTTTTAATCCATCTAATTAGACTTTCTTGTTATCTATCTCTTAGGAACTTATAATTTCATTACATATTATAAAGCTCTTTCTTGTAATTACCATAGGCGCTTCCCACCTAAAATCAGTGTATAAAAAATCCATCCCGAAAAGAGATGAGTATTTGGCACAATGGTGTATAGATGGTGAGCGTCTAACAGGTGCAGTTCTTTACCTCAGCAGATAAGAATGACCTTTGTTGATGTGCAGTACTAATGCAACGCTCAAAAAATACCTTATGCAGATTGTAAGCAACCAAATGTTTACCCAATGATGACGTTTTTTCATATCTAATGCTCATAAACTTCATGTAGTCATTTCTCAACTCTGATCAGACTGATGTTCCCAGTGACCAAAGTCAAGCTAGCACGCACTAACTTCAACGCACTAACTCCGTTCTAAATATGCTTATCGACTAGTTTTTCGATCCCGACGGGAAAATATCCCTCGGTAAATAGGCGCAAGGCGCCTAAACTAGGACTTGTGACAATTAGGTGACCCCGGATTCCTGAGGGTGGGGGTCCTGCCCGGGGGTGACCGGTCTCAGAACCTTCAATAATTATGCCGTTCTTGGCGCCACGGCCCCCTGAATAATCGTTATAATTACTATATTATCATATTATATAGGGACATAAACAAGGCGCAGGGCGCCTAAACTAGGACTTGTGACAATTAGGTGACCCCGGATTCCTGAGGGTTGGGGTCCTGCCCGGGGGTGACCGCTCTCAGAACCTTCAATAATTATGCCGTTCTTGGCGCCACGGCCCCCTGAATAATCGTTATAATAACTATATTATCATATTATATAGGGACATAAACAAGGCGCAGGGCGCCTAAACTAGGACTTGTGACAATTAGGTGACCCCGGATTCCTGAGGGTGGGGGTCCTGCCCGGGGGTGACCGCTCTCAGAACCTTCAATAATTATGCCGCCTAAACTAGGACTTGTGACAATTAGGTGACCCCGGATTCCTGAGGGTGGGGGTCCTGCCCGGGGGTGACCGGTCTCAGAACCTTCAATAATTATGCCGTTCTTGGCGCCACGGCCCCCTGAATAATCGTTATAATTACTATATTATCATATTATATAGGGACATAAACAAGGCGCAGGGCGCCTAAACTAGGACTTGTGACAATTAGGTGACCCCGGATTCCTGAGGGTGGGGGTCCTGCCCGGGGTTGACCGCTCTCAGAACCTTCAATAATTATGCCGTTCTTGGCGCCACGGCCCCCTGAATAATCGTTATAATAACTATATTATCATATTATATAGGGACATAAACAAGGCGCAGGGCGCCTAAACTAGGACTTGTGACAATTAGGTGACCCCGGATTCCTGAGGGTGGGGGTCCTGCCCGGGGGTGACCGCTCTCAGAACCTTCAATAATTATGCCGTTCTTGGCGCCACGGCCCCCTGAATAATTGTTATAATAACTATATTATCATATTATAGGGACATAAACAAGGCGCAGGGCGCCTAAACTAGGACTTGTGACAATTAGGTGACCCCGGATTCCTGAGGGTGGGGGTCCTGTCCGGGGGTGACTGGTCTCAGAACCTTAAATAATTATGCCGTTCTTGGCGCCACGGCGCCCTGAATAATCGTTATAATTCTTTATTTTTCATTTTCATAAATATTTTTTTATAATCGTTATAATTCTTTATTTTTCATTTTCATAAATATTTTTTTCCAAAAAAATTAGGACGTCTATTTGGTCGTCCTTGATATGCATTTATAGATAATCGTATTTTGCATAAATTGGTACCATATTTTCAGCCCTATATTATTTAGTTCGCAGCCAAAACGAAACTTCCGGTTTTCGTTAAAATTGTAAAGGAAATTGGAAAAGTCACGGGGTGTGGAGGAACCTTAAGGTGGATCTACTGTGGTCATTATGATTTAAAACCTTTTCCACTATCAAATTTAAAAGTTGCCTGAATCTATCCTAATAAAAGCTGTTGTCAACTCTAACTTCATTAGTACTTGGACATTTAAATCTCCAGCTGTACAGGTGACTACTGATTTTTATACGACCGCAAAAATTATGGTATGGCGCAGTCGTCGTCGTCCGTGCACATTCGTTTTTGTGGAATAACTTTTGTTTTAGTGGAGGGATCAACATGAAATTTTCACACAATGTACCATGGCATAAAACGAAGCTGTATAAGAAATAAGGAATTTATGGCCTCACCCATTTCAGAAAAAAATACCAAAAAGGGCCACTTTGGGTGTTTTTCGCAAATATAGTTGCCAAATGTTTATTTTTTATTGAATTTTAATGGGGTTTCTTTTATTTTGTTGCTTATATAATTGCGTTTCAGTAGTATTCATGATTTGTATCTTTACATTCATCTTATGTATTCCTCTAGATGCAAGCTTTTAGTTGGGAGTCAGCAGATTCTGTGTGCCTCTGTGTCAAGTTCTTTATCGTGTCCATCTAATTATTGTGTCAACCTCTTTACTGTGTCCACATTCACTTCATATTACACTTGTTCGAATTTCAGTGGTCGACATGCTGCGGTCGTATCTGCTGCGCTCAGCGTAGCCTTTTATTTTTTACTTGAGATTTGTCTATAGGTAAAAAAAACTGATAGCCCTTAGATTTAAATGTCCAGCTACTTCTTTTCATCACCTGAGTTAAGGATTGATTTGAGGTTCACTAAAGATTGGTATCAGCTATTTTTCAATCCAATAAAGGATTAGCTATTGAAATATGACCACACTCAGAGTAAATTGCTTATTAAAAAAAAAGGGAAAAAGGGGGGTGTGATTACATATATAGTAGGTCTCAATGGGATCTAAGCAGGACATGGGATTGAGTGGGGTTTTTTTTATCTGGGAATTCGCTAATTGTTTGTCGAGAAAACAAAAATTTATTAGACAAGGATTTGGGAATAACTCAAAATTGATTTGGGAATTTGGGAAAATATTAATGTTCTTAAGCAAGAAATTGAAAAATATTTTTTCCTTAAAATTTTGATAGCAGGCTTTCGTATGTAACAATCATTATTGTCTCAAAAACTTGTATTTTTTTAGATTATCAACTTTGTGCATATTGTTACATGTCTCATGCAATTTTTATGTACAGAAAATGAACCAAAATTTGGGAAGCGGGAAATCATGAACTGGTACACCTAACATGGGAATTGTCAAAAGAACTTAACGTGATACGGGATTAGAACCCCCTATATATTACGATAAATTGGCAAAATAAAAATTTTCTGTATGAAAATAACTTTAACCATTAATCTGACCTTATCTGAAGTGATAGCAGACTTTGACGCGGAGGATGGCATGTGATGGCATAATGAATGAAAATTATGTCAGGAGTGTAACATTTATCCATTCTTTAATGATAAAGTTTTTATTTAGTTTAAAAAAATTCTAAACTTAACTGGAAGAGATTTTTTACACTTAATTTGCTCAAAAATTTTCAATAAGGTCAAATTTAAAGATTGGAATATATTATTTGCTTTTGATACAGTGTTTGAATATTAAAAATAAGTGCGATAAATACTAAAAGGACATTTAAAACAATTACACTATATAAAACTGTTGTGAAAGTATCAGAATTGTGTTACAATGCCTCAAATAAACACTAATGATCAGATCCTATCCTGTAAGTTGACAGAAACTAAAAGTGGAAAACCTAGCATTTCACAGAATTTTAGTGTTACACTCCTGACACCTATTTCAAGGCCATAAAAAAGGACTAATCAAATTTAGGCAGTCATGTTTGCATCTCATAGTAACTGCTGCACCTGCTGGTCAATTTAAAACAATAATTATGACAATTACTAACAGTGTTTCAAAAATATGACATTGCAAACTTAAATGTTACACTCCTGACCTACATCAGCAGGTGTGGTTCTATGAGATCAAGTGCACCAGAAACATGTCACAGATATCTACAAATACTTTTAATTTGATCTAGAATATTGTGGTAAAGTATAAGAAATATTAAAATGTCCAAAATCTTTCGGAACTTTGAATTATCATCATTTAAAATTAAGAATTAAGTTTTTTCCTTTTCATTTTTTTCCCTCATTAGGAAATTTGACAGACCTTATTTTACCATTGTAATTACAAAATATGTATTACTTCATATGAGAAAATTTAGTGCATATACACAGGTTTTCAACAAACCCATCATTTTATATTAGACATCATTATTTTTTTTAAAGACAGCTCTTTGAAGCACTTGCTTCTTTCAAAATGTCACACTAAAAGTGTTACACTCCTGACATTTTTGGCCCTATTTTTTGCCGGCATTTTTTTATTATCAAAGATATCATCACGAAAATTTGTACGATTATAGTCACAGGTGGGATACATTTTTTAATTATCTAATACTTAGTATTTATCATCATGATTTGTAATAGGGTATGGTAATAATGTTGGGGTCATTTTTTTTTAAACAGCCCCTATGTAGAATGAATAGTGAACAAAATAGTCTGCATGGCAAACAGGACATACATGTGGTTCTGTGACTTGAAAGAACTGATCATTTATCTATATAGCTAGGTATTTTAGACATGTAGTTTCAGCTGAACAGAAAAAAAAAATGTCAGTATAAAGACAAAAAAAAAAAATTGCATAATTTTAATTATAATGCTGAATTTTAGGTTTTTTCTTCTATGATATGCGTGGGTATAGTAATTTGAGCATGTTGAGTGGTATTATACACCAACAATTAAACTTTTATTAGAGTTTTCATGGTATTGACATTTTTACATATATTTTACATATCACTTGCTTTGATAGGTGCCATTTTTAGGTAAATGAAGGCTTTTTCCAAATTGAAACGGATTTTGTGATGCGTAATAGTCGATGTAATGATATCAACATGCAAAATGGACATAAAAATAACTTCATTTCCGAGGCTCTGTGAGACACCTTGTGTGCAAATACTGTAAAACAGCCCTGATACATGTGGAAATGAATAGATCTACACCGGTGATGTACGTTGGTTAAATTTTTCATTTCATTTGCAGGTCGTCGCCATTATGCCTGATGGCCATGTACGGGTGGGGTTATTTCCGACACTATCAGAAACAATAGTGTGCCAGCTGGGCACTGTGGCTGAACTCCCCCGTACAGCAACAAAGTCTTGGAAAAGTGGGAAGAAGACCGCCTTTCGGGTACGTCAAAACCTATATATTGGTGAAATGTTTTAGAATGTATGTCTAAAATGTCTGTTTTGGAAAAAAATTCTTTGCCCGGTTGCCGGTAAGCGCTGGGCCCTTGGTCCTATTTTTTCAAGCTTCGGTCATGTATAATTTTTGTAATGTTCATGTATAATTCTTGTAATGTTAGAACATTCGACTAATGGAGGTGTTTTTTTGCAGGCAGCCAAGGCAGCCGCCGCAGCCTCCAAGGAATCCCCCGCAGCCTCCAAGGAATCCCCCGCAGCCTCCTCCTCCAAGGACTCGGCCAGGAAGAAACGAAAGGTAAGAACTCAACCTAATTTGTTTGGTTGTTTGTTGCTATGAAACCTTTAATAACACCAACATTTATTTTTGTTGGCCTTACCGGCCCAGAACGCAGTGTATCATCAGTAGTGTGTTTGGATATTTGATTATTGAACATTCGACTAATGGAGATGTTTTTTTGCAGGTGGCCAATAGCCCTGAACTCGAACCCCCCGCAGCATCCTCCTCCTCCGAGGACTCGGCAGGCAGGCAACCCTCTGAGAAAGGAACGGTAAGAACCCAACCTAATTTGTTGTGTGCGCAATTTCGTGTATACATTGGACAATATATAACCGATGATACATTGTGTATACTTGGTGTACACGGCCTATACACTTGTATAATTTTTGTAATGTTCATGTATAATTCTTGTAATGTTAGAACATTCGACTAATGGAAATTTTTTTTGGCAGGCAGCCAAGGCAGCCGCCGCAGCCTCCAAGGAATCCCCGCAGCCTCCTCCTCCAAGGAACCGGCCAGGAAGAAACGAAAGGTAAAAACCCAACCTAATTTGTTTGGTTGTTTGTTGCTATGAAACCTTTAATAACACCAACATTTATTTTTGTTGGCCTTACCGGCCCAGAACGCAGTGTATCATCAGTAGTGTGTTTGGATATTTGATTATTGAACATTCGACTAATGGAGATGTTTTTTTGCAGGCAGCCCAGAAAAGCCACAAATTGAGTTTCGACGGGTACATCGACTTGCTTGCTGCAAAAATTGAAGAAGGGAACAAAACAAAAGGGAATAAGGACCAGAGGAGAGGTGCTGACGGCAAATTTGGCAATAAAAATTTATTGGACTGTTCCTGGAGGACCTGGTTGAAAAGCATGTTTACAGAATATCCAGGTGTGCTGTGCAAGTGCTCTTGTAATCATCGACCTTTGACTAGCGCACAAGCCTTAATAAAACACATAGAGAGAAATCACTATATCAATAATGTGGTATCATTTGGTGAGGAGGACCTGGAATTCACACCACCACAGTTTTAGCTCACCTCCCCCCCCCCCCCCAAGTTTAAATAAGTTGTTGAATCAACTTTGGAAATTCACCCCAAATTCAAATTTGGAAATTCACCCTTGTCTAGTGGGTTCAACTATATTTTGTATGCTCTACCTATAGTAACCATATATCTTGATTTCCCAGAAACTTGTTGACGCTGCAATTGCACTTCATATAAATACATGTTTTGGCATTCTATGTTATTTGTAAATGCTGTTTGTCCTTATATTTTGATATATCCAGTTACTTTGTTTCTACTGTTTCGCAAGTATCTTGGCAATAATATCTCTTACTACTGTATATTTTGTATGAGAGTCAAACTGTAGAACTATGTGGGTTGAAGAATATCTCTTACTACTGTATATTTTGTATGAGAGTCAAACTGTAGAACTATGTGGGTTGAAGAATAAAAGTGTGCACTCAATCAAATATTGTTTTTAGGCCAATACTTTGTAAGATATACCAAGTGCACTTGTAATCCTCGACCTTTAGCTAGCGCACAAGCCTTAATAAAACACATAGAGAGAAATGACTATATCAATAATGTGGTATCATTTGGTGAGGAGGACCTGGAAATCACACCACCACAGTTTTAGCTCATCTCCCCCTCCCCCCCAAAGTTTAAATAAGTTGTTGAATCAACTTTGGAAATTCACCCAAAACGTTTGGGGGGGGGGGTATATAGGAATCACTTTGTCTGTCCGTCTGTCCGTCTGTGCAGTTTTCCTGTCTGGTCCATAACTTTTATATGCCTTAATGAATCTTTATGAAACTTTGGGAGGTCGTTACATATAATTGTATCAGTTGGTGACTTTTGTAGTAACAAGGTGAACTTGCCATTAAAACTTAGGTATTGGTTATTATCAACGAGCCCAACGGAGTTAGAGAGGGTATATAGCGTTTGGTTCGTTCGTTAGTACGTACATGCGTACTTAAGTAATAGTCAGATTAAAGTTTTGGTTAAGGTGCATATCTCGGCAACTACAAGTGGTAGAGGGATGATATTTGGTCAGTCGATACATCTTGGGTAGTAACCAACATCTGTACTGAAATTAGGTCACTTTGACTTACATTTTATGCTTGAGCAACTTAGGTTAAAGTTTCGGTTAAGGTGCATATCTCGGCAACTACAAGTGGTAGAGGGATTTGGTCAGTGGATACATCTTGAGCAGTAACCAACATCCAAACCCAAATTAGATCACCTTGACCTACAATTTGCGCTTGAGCGACTTAAAGTTTCGGTTAAGGTGCATATTCCAGTAACTACAAGTGGTAGAGGGATGATATTTGGTCAGTGGATACATCTTGGGTAGTAACTAATATCGGTACCAAAATGTAGGTCCACTGATTTGAGATTTTGTAAGTTACTGCTACAAACTATATACAAGTATCCACATTAAAAAGTTAAGATACTGATCAATTATAATCTTATGAGTTTTTATACTTTGAAAAAAAAAATGTTGGTACCAAAATTAGGTCCACTTGACCTACATTTTACGCTGAGCTACTTACTACTTAGGTTAAATTTTAGGTTAATGGGCGAGGGGGTTTGCAGTCGTGGACGACAGCTCCATTTCTTTATTATATGTTTCTGGTGGTACCAATATAGTTGTCAGTAATTGAAATGGACTTAAACCATTCTTCCTAAATGAGTCCCTCAAATGTGAAATGTAGGTCACAGCCAAACTCTGAAGCATGCATTCTTCCTAATTGCATGTGGATGTGATATGAAGCATGCCAATTTCAATCTCTGTCATCTGTTAGCTCTGACAAAGTCCCAAAGTCAGCGAACCGTAAAAATATAGGATACATCTAAAATTATGTACCACTGAGTAATATTTGTATCAAGTTGGTGACTTTAGTGGTAACAAAGTGAACTTGCCATTAAAACATAGATAATCTAAAGATTACAGATTTCACCTTGTTGTTCAGAGTCGCCTAGCTTATTAACAATTTTAGTTCACCAGAACTATTAGCGTCCCCCATCATCTGTGTCCACTTTCATGTTACAAGTTAATATCTTAACAACTTTACATTGTAGGATCATCAAACATGGTTAAATTGTTATATGAATGTATCAGGGGTGGTATATCAGCATCTAGGTCAAACTAGATCACTTTGAACTACGCTTTTCGCTTAAACAACTTGTATCCAAGTTTATCTTATACATGTAGTTCATATCTCATGTAACAATATAGTTATGTACCAGAAATAGACTTTAACCATTCCTCCTATCAAAGTTGATCAACTGTGAAAAGTAGGTCAAGAGTCAGTATCTAAAGCCTGCATCCTGCTCAGCATCCCTAGAGGCACCAATACTCGGTGTTCAACTTGTTCAGTTAATTGAGAAATTGCCTTGACCCATTCTCCCTTAATAATTCGCTAAACTATGAAATGTAGGTCACAGCCAACATCTGAAGCTTGCTCTCTTCTTAACTGCATGCAGACATCAGGTGAACTAAAATTACCTCTTTTAGTTTTGAAGCATAGATGAAATGACCACCTAGGTAAATCTAGGTCAATGTGACCAAAATACAATTTAAACCTTGTATTACAAAGTTCTCTTTCTAATATCCAAATATACAGCAGAGACAAAGCCACTCATGCAGAAAATTTTGGTCAAATATACCCAATGATCTGGTCATTACAATTGTAACAAGATGGTGTATTGTATTACCCACCTCATCCGAAAAGCAGATGAGTACTGAAATCTAGCAAAATTCTACAAGCTTCAATATTTACACAAAATTTGAAATCGAATGTTTTCATTGATTGTCACAACAGGACTGACGGAACAATATTCTGAATATTATCTGAATGCCATATATCCTACAGCAATATAGTTGTTGAAGCTGGATGTATCTTTGATCATCTTTGCTCTCACATGAGAAGATTGACAAACAACAATGGTCAGGGTTTTCCATAGATGTTCATGGCAAGCCAGTTATTTTCAAGTTGGTGTCAACATTTAACATTCTAGCAAAATTCAAATTGATACATTTTGTTTAAATCTGACATAAAAGCTGACAAGCTACTGTAAATTTTTCCGATGATATATTGTGAATACTTAGTGTAAACGGTCTATACGCTTTGTACATTGGGTATACGTCGTGCAAACGGCCTGTACAGGGCGTATACTTTGTGTGCACAATTTCGTGTATACATTGGACCATATATAACCGATGATACATTGTGTATACTTGATGTACACGGCCTGTACGCTTGGTACGTTGGGCATACGCCCTGTATAGGACGTATACTTCGTGCACAAATTTGGTGTATACATTGGACCATATATAACCGATGATACATTGTGTATACTTGGTGTAAACTGTCTATACGCTTTGTACACTGTGTATACTTGGTGTAAACGGTCTATACGCTTTGTACATTGTGTACACTTGGTGTAAATGGTCTATACGCTTTGTACATTGGGTATACGTGGTGTAAACTGCCTGTACAGGGCGTATACTTTGTGTGCACAATTTGGTGTATACATTGGACCATGTATAACCGATGATACATTGTGTATACTTGGTGTAAACGGTCTATACGCTTTGTACATTGTGTATACTTGGTGTAAATGGTCTATACGCTTTTTACATTAAGTATACGTCCTGTACAGGGCGTATGCCTAATGTAAAAAGCGTATAGGTCGTGTACACCAAGTATACACAATGTATCATCGGTTATATATGTACACATTGTGTATACTTGGTGTAAATGGTCTATACGCTTTTTACATTGTGTACACTTGGTGTAAACGGTCTATACGCTTTGTACATTGGGTATACGTGGTGTAAACGGCCTGTACAGGGCGTATACTTTGTGTGCACAATTTGGTGTATACATTGGACCATATATAACCGATGATACATTGTGTATACTTAGTGTAAACGGTCTATACGCTTTGTACATTGGGTATACAAAGTATACGCCCTATACAATTTTGTACACAAAGTATACGCCCTGTACAGGCCGTTTGCACGACGTATACCCAATGTACAAAGCGTATAGACCGTTTACACTAAGTATACACAATGTATCATCGGTTATATATGGTCCAATGTATACACCAAATTGTGCACACAAAGTATACGCCCTATTCAATTTTGTACACGAAGTATATGACCTGTACAGGCCGTTTACACCACGTGTACCCAATGTACAAAGCGTATAGACCGTTTACACCAAGTATACACAATGTATCATCGGTTATATATGGTCCAATGTATACACGAAATTATGCACACAAAGTATACGCCCTATACAATTTTGTACACGAAGTATATGACCTGTACAGTCTTACATCATGCAATACCAAATCATTTATAAAAATTATGGGATACGATACCTATCAGTTTGACGCACAGCTTCTCGTATTAGGTTTAGGTTGAAGAATAAAAGAAAATATTCCAACGGAGATGCATTTCTCGCCGGCATGTTCTTTGGCCCTGGGTTCCCAGTGAATGGCTTATTTTGCACCGGTTCAGGCGGCAATACACGGAACCACACTCCAGCCATCTTGTACGGCGCAAGGCAGAACGCACGTGTTATTATGACGTCATTTACGTAAAATGACGTTATAACAAAATACCGCGTTATGGAAGTCATTTATGTCATTCTTTTCAATGTTGATATTATTTTTAAGAATTATATGTTTCGAAAATAATATACATGCATGCATTGCGTAAACATTTTAAAAATAATTTAGGGCAATAATATTATCTGTTGCTTGAATTTTTGAAGTTATTGAGAAACAAACAATCGGAACAAAATTATGCAACAATATGTTAATTACGATGAATTAATAAAATTAATGCACATGAACATATGCTGTTTTAGTGTAATGTTTAGCAATAAAAAAAAACACATTAACTTTTATTTCAACAATTGATATAATAATTATGCAAATTTTGATGGCAGATAAAAAGATCTTAGTTTGTGTAACTATGTATCAAGAAATCCGTTAATTCTAGCGCAATAAATCTCTTTTAAAAATCAAAATAATAAATTAATATGTCAATAAATTACAATTGGATACTTTATTGTTCATAATAACATACGATGCTTTTATATTTATTGACGTATATTTAATAAATCATATGGAAAAAGTGTAAAGTTAAAATCGGCCTAAAATCGGCCCCGTGGCACTCTGGACAACTGTGTGATCGGCCCAAAATCGGCCCTGTGGCACAGAAGTGGTTAAAGAGTGATTGAAAACGTGTTTTCATCGACTTTCATTTAAATTATATTTACCTATACCAAGGACTGCACATTTTGGATATATATATATGTATATGTAATGAAAGCGCTTACGTTTTATATATCGTGTTGTTAATTTCTTTTATTTTAACCACTTATGTGCCACAGGGCCTATTTGGGCCTATTTGAATATCTACGTTCAGTGCCACGGGGCCTATTTGGGCCTATTTGGAAAAGAAAAAAATATTTTTTTTAAAGATACAAATTAAGTGTTACAGGTTTTCCGTGTATTTCATAAGCTATAGTTCGTTAATATTTTTATCAAAAGGAAACAATATCGAAAATTTGCAACGTCAGTTATCTCTCTCAATGGCCGAGTGGGTCATGTTTTGACTTTTGAACAGACCGAGTGCATCCCTGGTTTGAATCCCGCTAAGTGCCATTGATGAGTTTTGCCTGCAGATTTATACTCGGATGTTATTGCCGGATTTACGTATAAACTTATGTACGTGCATACATGTTCTTTATATTTCCCATGAACTCTTTTTCACGTGTTTTTTATAAATGTATTTCATACGCAAATTATTTGGGGGAAAAAAAGGAACTTTTCCTAGGTGTATGGAGTTGCAACTGTATGTATAAACGAATGGATTCTGATTCAATCGTAATAATTTATATAAACTTTGAAAGGGATATTTCTATTTTAAGCAACTGATTGCCGTATGATTTAACTTGTTGAAAGCTTACATGTAGAAGAGCAATGCATTACAACAAGCCAATTTGTTTTCTTCTGTGAATTTGTAGCTCTTACAACAAGTTAAATATACCAGAAATTGATTAACATTTAACGTCTCTTTATTAGTAAAAAAAAAGGAAGCATTTTTAACACAGCTCCACAAAAAAGTTATGCAATTCAAAGATGTCTGTTTTGTGAGTATACTAATAACACCCCCCCCCCTCAGTTCTACATGTTCTTTAATGTGTCTTCCTTTATTTTCTAATATACAACCTTACCTTAACCATTTATTTTTAATGCATGAGAGGGTGTACGTGTGCGTGTAAGTGAATGAGAGGAATGAGATGAGCAAAGGTCATCATGTTTATGCATTGACAAAATCTGTATGTCCTTTATTTTATTTGGACATATATATATATATATATATATATATATATATATATATATATATATATATATATATATATATATATATATATACAGTGGAGCCTCACTTATCCGGACACTTTTGTCCCCAGGCCAAATCGTCCGGATAGGTGAAGCGTCCGGATATCTGAATTGTGATATTTACCTTTAATATTTATGGAAACATAACTCATAAATTAATTATACAATTAAATATTTTATTTTGATAGCCATAAGCACTACAAAAAAAGTTTAGATTTTTTTTAATTAACAAATCAAAATATTGTTAAAAACATTATTTAAGGTATGTTTTTTCCACAGGAAACTTAGCACTACATTCTTCAATGCAACACATGTACATGTACATAACAATCACTGTATTAAACCGATATTTTAATTACATTCGCATAACAAAGTCGGTGTTCCACTTTACGCTGACAAATCTTTTTCTTCAAGCTAGCGGTGATCGTAACTCTCGCTCTCTTGGCCGGTGGTGTTGACATGTTTGAAGCTGCTCAACATTTGATGATTGAAAATGGTGAAAATCTGTATATATATCCCTTATTGATAATTGTCCAAGCTATTTTTTCATTGACAGAACTTACCCAAGCTAATTTTACGTATCCATCTTTCTATAGAGTTAATTGCACCCAAGCGCATTACAGCTTATCAGAGCAATACATGTATATATATATATATATATATATATACATGTATTGCTCTGATAAGCTGTAATGCTTAAAGACATAAAGAATTGAATGGAATTGATCCTTCTGACTACTCGAATGACCCTACAACCAGTGTTTGATAACGAGCCATTTCACACCACACAAAAGGAAAATATATATGCGCTTACAATCTTTCCAAAAATAAAATGGCCATCTAATTAACAAACGATTCTGTCATAAAGATGAAAAATAACTTAAGTTATGATCTCATATACAGACATCATAAGTGTTAAGGATAAAACAGTTTGATTGGAGGTAGCACTACAATATTAAATATTGTAGTGCATGAAATATAAAATTTTACCAAATATTTAAAACTTTATTTGCATGTAAAATCAAAACAAAGTTTTTGAAATATTCCCGTAAACAGTTTATCAAATAAAATTACATTGTATAAATAAAACATTGGTAGCAAGAAACACACACACCTTCAAATTTGAAATCAAGTCAGGGCCTTTTCACTACCACCCCCTCCCCCACACCGTCCTCTAGTGATCTTGATTTTTTTTTTCTAAAAACTAAGAATGTATCAGACTCTCAGACTTCTAACGTGTTGAGTTTTATCTCATAAAAAATTCAGTCCCTGCCATCGGCAAATAACCCGATGTAAATGGAATAACTCTGGGATTATTTTTCGTCAGCCATGTTTTGACGTGAACCCTGGTATTTATAAATGATATAGTTATTATAACGATTATTCAGGGGGCCGTGGCGCCAAGAACGGCATAATTATTGAAGGTTCTGAGACCGGTCACCCCCGGGCAGGACCCCCACCCTCAGGAATCCGGGGTCACCTAATTGTCACAAGTCCTAGTTTAGGCGCCCTGCGCCTTGTTTATGTCCCTATATAATATGATAATATAGTAATTATAACGATTATTCAGGGGGCCGTGGCGCCAAGAACGGCATAATTATTGAAGGTTCTGAGACCGGTCACCCCCGGGCAGGACCCCCACCCTCAGGAATCCGGGGTCACCTAATTGTCACAAGTCCTAGTTTAGGCGCCCTGCGCCTTGTTTATGTCCCTATATAATATGATAATATAGTAATTATAACGATTATTCAGGGGGCCGTGGCGCCAAGAACGGCATAATTATTGAAGGTTCTGAGACCGGTCACCCCCGGGCAGGACCCCCACCCTCAGGAATCCGGGGTCACCTAATTGTCACAAGTCCTAGTATAGGCGCCCTGCGCCTTCTTTATGTCCCTATATAATATGATAATATAGTAATTATAACGATTATTCAGGGGGCCGTGGCGCCAAGAACGGCATAATTATTGAAGGTTCTGAGACCGGTCACCCCCGGGCAGGACCCCCACCCTCAGGAATCCGGGGTCACCTAATTGTCACAAGTCCTAGTTTAGGCGCCCTGCGCCTTGTTTATGTCCCTATATAATATGATAATATAGTAATTATAACGATTATTCAGGGGGCCGTGGCGCAAAGAACGGCATAATTATTGAAGGTTCTGAGACCGGTCACCCCCGGGCAGGACCCCCACCCTCAGGAATCCGGGGTCACCTAATTGTCACAAGTCCTAGTTTAGGCGCCCTGCGCCTTGTTTATGTCCCTATATAATATGATAATATAGTTATTATAACGATTATTCAGGGGGCCGTGGCGCCAAGAACGGCATAATTATTGAAGGTTCTGAGACCGGTCACCCCCGGGCAGGACCCCCACCCTCAGGAATCCGGGGTCACCTAATTGTCACAAGTCCTAGTTTAGGCGCCCTGCGCCTTGTTTATGTCCCTATATAATATGATAATATAGTAATTATAACGATTATTCAGGGGGCCGTGGCGCAAAGAACGGCATAATTATTGAAGGTTCTGAGACCGGTCACCCCCGGGCAGGACCCCCACCCTCAGGAATCCGGGGTCACCTAATTGTCACAAGTCCTAGTTTAGGCGCCCTGCGCCTTGTTTATGTCCCTATATAATATGATAATATAGTTATTATAACGATTATTCAGGGGGCCGTGGCGCCAAGAACGGCATAATTATTGAAGGTTCTGAGACCGGTCACCCCCGGGCAGGACCCCCACCCTCAGGAATCCGGGGTCACCTAATTGTCACAAGTCCTAGTATAGGCGCCCTGCGCCTTCTTTATGTCCCTATATAATATGATAATATAGTAATAAACGATTATTCAGGGGGCCGTGGCGCCAAGAACGGCATAATTATTGAAGGTTCTGAGACCGGTCACCCCCGGGCAGGACCCCCACCCTCAGGAATCCGGGGTCACCTAATTGTCACAAGTCCTAGTTTAGGCGCCCTGCGCCTTGTTTATGTCCCTATATAATATGATAATATAGTAATTATAACGATTATTCAGGGGGCCGTGGCGCCAAGAACGGCATAATTATTGAAGGTTCTGAGACCGGTCACCCCCGGGCAGGACCCCCACCCTCAGGAATCCGGGGTCACCTAATTGTCACAAGTCCTAGTTTAGGCGCCCTGCGCCTTGTTTATGTCCCTATATAATATGATAATATAGTAATTATAACGATTATTCAGGGGGCCGTGGCGCCAAGAACGGCATAATTATTGAAGGTTCTGAGACCGGTCACCCCCGGGCAGGACCCCCACCCTCAGGAATCCGGGGTCACCTAATTGTCACAAGTCCTAGTTTAGGCGCCCTGCGCCTTGTTTATGTCCCTATATAATATGA